>NW_026936333.1:0-71643 GCF_032062105.1 Saccostrea cuccullata
TTCAAATTCAGCAAAAACTTATTGTATGAAGATATATATTCATCCTTTTCAAACTCGAAAACGTCCGAATAAGGAAGGAAAAACGGGCTAAGTTGCCGAACATTTGTGAATTTCAGCAAATACTGAAAGAGACGACCAGCAATGTCCGTGCTGCTTAAATTTTCATCCAAGATTTTTTTGTGCAATTCAAGCCAAAGATAAAATGTACAGTTCTTAAGCATGTAACTTTTGATGACATGAGATGGGTTAATAGGGGGTGGCTTATGCAATTTGAAGGCACTTTGATGAGTGTAGAGAGTCGATGGAAGCTGGTCAATTTCAATTTTAGGACAAACTTCTTTGCTTTTCATAATCTTAGCTAAAATATAAGCCGAACGAAAAACTCTTGGTAGAGTTTTCATGAGTGTTATTTCTGCAGGTGCAGCAGACACGCGAAGCATTCTTCGGGTTTTCACATCTCTACTGTTGTTACAAGTCTCATATATATCATCGCTAGCTATCAGATTGTTTCTATCAAAGTCATTTTTTCTCGTCTGAAGTATTAGAAAACATCCTGCCTTTTGAACATTTTCGTTCATTTCAATAAAATCCGGGAAATGAATATTCTTTGGCCACCAACCAGGTGTGTAAACTACTGGAACCAGATCAATGCTGATTTTAAGTTGTTTGTAAACGCATCCTATCCAGTAAACTTCAAAGTTGAAAACAGGCTTTCCACTGATAACTTCCATCTTCATAATTGAAAAGGAGATTTCCTTTGGTCCATGTTGATGCTTCGTTCAGAGCTCTCTTTAGATAGGTTCTGTATAGGCCAAGATATGGAAATGCTAGGAAATATCCTTCCAAGTCTGAAAACTGTATGTAGTCTTCGGGTATTGGATTCCTAGAAAATTTAAGACATGCAAAGCCCTTCTCTGTACATTCTTTTGTCATAACGATAGTTGTTATTTCTTGCAATTCATTAATGCAAAGAGCAAAATCGAATTCGTCTGGAGGTCCAACCTTAGTGTTTTCCTCTGAAGACCCAGTACGAAAAATAGACATGCTAAATCGTTTATCATATGATGCAATACTATTGCACAATGTTTTTACAAGTCCTACAATTTCTTGATTGATTTGGAAAATTTCGTTCGCATTTTCCGGTGTTCTGTCATAGTATGTATGCATTAGAAAGTCAAATATTTCCGCACGGTTTTCTGGGAGATCCAATGCATGCTCAATACTTTCTTTTGATTTGATAACTGAACATTGAATGCGTTTTGGCAATTCAAGAAGCATTTGTTCGAAAGATTTGACACGAGAATAAAGAAGTTCGGTATTTTCTGTGTGAGATAGAAGCTTGTAACAGCGGTAGCTGCAGTGTCGCTTAACAGTTTCCAAAGGTCTTTCTTTTAAGTTGTCTGCAGCAAAGGCATTCGCGCCATGGCTTAGTAAAATTTCTATTTGTTCTTCAAAATTGTGATATGATGCAATATGAAGTGCAGTGGAACCGCTTTCATCAACAGCGTTGACATCAACATTTCCTTCCATTATAAGCCTTCTTAGCAATTCAGGTCTGGGTCTATGCTTTAGTACTGACATCAAAGGAGATCTACCCCACCGATCTTTTATAGTGAAGTCCAAATTTCTTTTTATTAAAACATTGAACACCTCTTCTTGAAAGACAACAAATGCAGTTGATTCTCCGAACACATTTTTGGAGTTCAGATCGTCATTTGCATTTATAAGTATTTCCAATATATCAAGAAAAGAAATTCCCCAACTCACTCCAGCTAGCCTGTGTAAAGCTGTGTTTTTCATACAGTCTGCAGAGGAAAGATTAGAGCCCAGATCTACCATCCATACGAGCGAATCCGCATCAATATTTCCTGTATCTATCATGTTTGCCCAAGGCGCTCTTCCATATATGTCTTCATCATTCAGCAAGGTCCTTGTTATCTCTTTGGGAAGGTTTATGGAAATAAACTCTATGTTTTCAATGACCTTTTCAAAAACCTCACTTGTAACATATACATGCAAGAAATTCTCCCCCATAGAATTTTTAATAAAATAATTGAATCCAAAGTACTTTTCCAACATTAATTTCAAAAGTTCTGAATTGTCATCTTTTCTGACAATAAGGTGTAATATGCTGTTTCCATTTTTTGTAGTTGCATTTATGTCTGCACCTGCTAATATAAGTTTTTCAGCGATTTCTAGCAAATTGTCTCCTTCATTCCTGAGAATACCTTCTCTATCGAAACTTTCTCCTCCATGGTCTAATTTGTACCGAAAACAACAATGCAAGGGCGTGTAACCATTTACATCAGCAGCATTCACGTCTATATTTGCCTGTGCCAGTAAACAACTTACATTGCGGCCAGAACCAGCAAAGACGGCATGATGTAGTGGGGTTTGGTCCCATTTGTTTCGAATGTTAACGTTCGCTCCAGCAGAAAGCAAAGTGTTTACTAAATCTTCTCCTATTGGTGTTATCCAGCGCACTGCTAAATGAATTGCTGAATCGCCTCTTACATCTTTATCATTAATTGATATGCTCAATGTTTTGTACCTCTCTACGACATGCATCTATATTACCATTTAATATCGCAATATGAAGTTCCGTATATAAATCCGGGGAAGTTCTTTCAATATCGTCATCGTCTAAATCATTCTTTGTGGCCATCTGAAGCATGTGTACTGTGAATGGTACTTCTTCTTTTTCCATAGTTGGAAATTTTTGAACGGTGCATCAACGACATAAAATACAGTCGGAGGTTCTCCTAAAACAAATAAATTTTCCATAATTAAATGATTAATTTAGCAGATTAGGGTTACATAGATCATTAATTTGAAAATATGATTTAATTACGAATTATTCCTTTTAAATCCGAGCTTTTAAACCCGGTCGGTTTTCCTAATATAACTTTGGTGTGGGGTATCTAGCTTAATCAAAATGGCTGAGAAACCCCAAGGAAAGGACGCTGCCTTGTGTATAGCTACCTGTAAACAAAAACCAGTCTTGAATTAAGCTAATTATGCTGATTATGCAATCTGCTTGTTTAAATCGTTGCGTTAAATGATGATAATGAACCTATAACTTTTATGAAATAATAATTTAAATTTTAATAATTAATACGTCCGATTTCAACTGTTTGATTTTCAGCATGTAAATTTTTCCTAAGTGTTTTGTGCACAAAATAGAGAATTTAAAAAAAAAAAAAAAAGAGCTGTTTTGCATTAAATATTTTTTGGGTAAAAAAATTGTCATGAAATTAATATTTCTAGTACTGTAACAAATCCTACCTAAAACATTTTCCTTACTTTCACTTTCATGAGCGCATCCAAACCAATCAGAATATCGAACCCGATTCAGATTAAGTTGAACAGCTTTCACGCTGTAAGTGGGGTAATAATAGAATGATTCAGGTATATAAACGACTTTAAGGGGCTCCGACCATCAGCCAGGAAGGACAACTCTTTAATTTATAATTTAATTCAAAAAGTCTTTAAATGAAGCTTGAAAATTAAATATTTTCGTGCAACAATTTTCATTATATGCCTCTCAATGTGCTTCAAGGTTCTTTGCAAAGCTCCATAAATTACTTCTAATTTCATATCATGTTAATAAACATTGGTACATGTATCTAAAATGCTTTTTCGGAATAAAAATTTCTACTTTTAATTAGACCTTTCTGAGAAGTTTACAGAACCTTGAAGCACATTGAGAGGCATATAATGAAAATTGTTGCTTGAAAAGATTTAATTTTCAAGCTTCATTTAAAGACTTTTTGAATTAAATTATAAATTAAAGAGTTGTCCTTCCTGGCTGAGGGTCGGAGTCCCTTAAGCCGGTCTTATTGTTCAAAGAGCAATCGTCAGCTTTTGTCAGTGTTTTGGCCGGAAGTTAAGACCCCACAGCCGCAAAATAAATTTAAAAATAAAAGTAAAGTTGTATTACTCTAATACTCTTTTGAGATATACATGTAATACAAACACTAAATAAAACAACAAAAATAAAACATAGTTTTATCTATATAAATAAAAACCAGTAGTAATTAATTACTTTGAAATATTCAGTCTTAAATCTGTTATCATTTTCCATTTATTTCTTTAGTATCATCGTTTAAAAAAAATGTTTGTGTTGCATATTCTTCTAAGTGTCGTATTGATGCAACATTACTACTAAAACTATGGATTTGCAGTACTCATTGGATTTGCAGTACTTAAATTTAACACTTAAAGAAGACAAACTTGTCATATTAATTTGTTAAGACCAATAAAATATTGAAATATTAATGGTTGCCTAATACGAAATATAAAAATTTATCTTTAAGCATTAATAGACATGTAGTTTTAAAGAATGACATGTCGGACAAATGCAGATATGCAGTATATCCACTGACATAATAAATAAAGTAGCTCTGTCTCATTTTAAAAAAAAATATATATTATCAGATAAAATTGTTACAATGTTAAACGTGTATGGATTTAAAACTCAAGACTATAATCCTACAACAGACTGCGTCCTACAAAAAAAGATCATTCAAGGTTTTGTAAGACAAAATTTTAACGATGAATAACACATATAATGATCTATAATTGTTAATACATACGATATTCTTTCTGAATATTTTCTTACTCCTATATATAAGTAAAGAAAAATGTTTTTTTTTAATTCCTGTTTAGATACGTTTTACTTACCTGCACAAGCTATGTTGGGTAAAAAAAAAATGTTCACATTGGTTATAGAAAGAAAGAAATCACTACATAAGAGTTGATTTTGTACTCATAAGTCCTTCTAACTTGATATGTATTGTACGTCACATTGGCCCTTTCTTCCAATAAAAAATAGGTTTATGATATTTATACAAGTTGTAAAAAAAAGGATGGTCATAACTCCTTCAAATATTAGACTGTGATAAAAAAAAATCGATAAAACAGCAACGAGATAAAAATGTCTGGGAAATCATGAAGGTCTGAAATAAACTTTGATCAGTTCACAGCATTCCATTATCTCCTGGATAAAGCATACATAGTATGCAATAAAAAATACTGAATAATATGAATAGGGACACAGAGTTGTTCATTTAATGAAAGTTCTAGTAATGAACATCTGCATGAATCGCATTCAATCTTGACTAAATAAGGAAAAAGGTTACTTGGGTATGATCCCTCTCAGAACATACACACGTTTCAATCCTATGACGAAAATTTGTCAGATCCAGCATCTGGAACAAGTCCGACAGTATCCATCTCTAGCTCCATCATCGATACAAGTTTGATCTTAACCTTACCAATAAAAAAACCTCCCTTTAAAAAAAGGAAAATTCTTCAAAATTATGTCAGTTTTAATCATTGTAATATTTCCAAAATTGAAAATGAATTTGAAAAAGCATACCTATATTTTATTCCTGAACTTCTTAAAAATCCTTCAAAACAAGGATTCATTACGGGTTCCAGTAAATAATCTTTAAAGCATCATTTTTCTCGTCCCTAAAATAAAAACAGCAGTGAAATAGAAAATTCAGTATCATAAACAATTTATACAACCATTCCCCATGATGATTTAATTTCGACTTTGAAGGCCTTTTGTCAACATAAACAGGTGCATTTACTTCGAATAAAACTTTTAAAAAATTTCAAACCTTGTCATTGCTTACTTGCAAAATTATCTTGTTAAAACATTCTGATTATATGAACAAATAGTTTAAAGTGGTCCTGGAGTTTCCGATTGACAATATCTATGTAGTTTTTGAAGTTCACGTCTTCCAACAACGCAAGCTGTGTGGTTTTTTTTTTACTGTTCTTCACAATTGACTGCCATTTTCTCCTTGTTAGGTAAATGGGAAAATCCGTTCAAAATCTTGTGTGAAAAAAATGGATTATAAATTATTTTTGTAGCCTATCCGATTTACCTTTTACATCATATTCTCAAAAATAACCTCAGTCAATCACATTAAAGAATCTGATTTTCAAAATAATTTTAGCTGAAAAGCCTCATGGAAGATCTTTTCAAGGAGATACAAGAATCGATTTTTACACTGGGGACAAAGGTTGGACATTCTGAAATTAAATCATTCCTATGTGACTGTTAACTTTTCAAGGCATACATTTATTAAATCAAATTAAATATAGTGTAATGGGAAATTTGCTCCTCTTTATATCTTAACATATCAAATATATTTATTAATAATAATAAGTATACATTTTAGAACCTGTTCCGATTTGTTTTGTTGGAGATCACACTGTTTATAGCCCAAATACATAACCTTATTTTTTTCATACCAAGATTGAACGGCAAAATACATTGCACTTCGCACAACCACTTGACCTTAATAGAGTTCATTATCTCATAGCATAGACGTTTAGACGAACTACGCATTAAATAAAAAGAGAACATTAATTACACATGTACATGTGATAATTTAATCACTAGATTTAACTTCAAATTCGGAATAAGGAAGTAGCATAGATAAATTATAAAATAAATAATTAATTAATTAAATCAAATAGAAAAAATAACATCTTTGCTAGCCAAGTGTTTTTGATCCTCTCCTCTCTACAAAACCCAGGTAGTGAATCAGATAACATACACTTAGATATTGTAGAAGTTGTGAAGAAGATAGACGCTGGGGAAGCTAGGGAAGTAAACAATATTAGAATTCTATACCCCCCGACAAGAAATTCAAGGTTTAAAGTTAAGGTTACTAAAAATTATTAAAGATTACAATACTCAATCTACGGCCTTATATGCACAAGTTTTATACATGTAACTATAAATGATGGTATCACTGTGTAACTATAAAGAGATATTTCAAAGTTTACACCAATAGCATTATTTTATTCAAAGCCTTTTTTACAAAAGTAAACAAACTGTTCCGATTTATTTTTTGTCCCGAGGCGTAACCTTACTTTTTTACATACCTAAATCGACAGGCAGTTCACTGTACAATCAATTTTTACACGCGGACTAGCGTATCAACATATTTTTAAGTGTACGCAGTTTTACATGTGATACTTATGTTTTTTCACATATTTATCTTATATTCACATTGTATGACCGTAAGTATTTAACTTCGTCATTCCGGTCGATCTATAATTAGGTCGTGCATGTGACTAAATCAACACAATAAGCGGATTGTGGAATATACCGAAAACAGAATGAAGAGATCGTGGAGGGACTGTCAGGTAAGAAAAACGGAATTAAAAAAAAATCATTTAACAAGCGGGAGGATCAAATTCTAATTAAAAACAACAAAAATAAAATATGTTTTTAATGTTTTAAATGTACGGAGAGTCGTCGGGGATGTAATGGAATTTCAGTAAAGGCTGCTAGCATAGGAGATTGATATCTATCGAATGTTTTTTTATTAAATGTTTATCAGCTCCTTCAGATAAGGAAATTGATTGATACGCTTTATAAGAAAAACGACATTGGTCGAAATTCTAGGCTTGATTTGTTTTAAGATTTGTGCATATATTCTTAAATACTGCTGGACAGTTTAAATGAAGGTCTCTCTCAAAATAATCTTAATTCATTAAAAAAGAAATGAACAAGGTTTCAACGGAAGCAAAAGTCCTTTCTTGTAATGATACTTGCATTAATTAAAATCAGAAATTCTCATCAAGTTTTACCCATTTTATAAATATTTGAAATTCACCCATGAAGTGATACTACGCAATTGAAATTTTTACTTACAAATGGTGAACTTAACAAGAAGTTATCAAAATATTTTTAAGAAGTTATTTGTGATAATACACACGTTTATTGACAGGGATGGAGAAACTCCAATCTTCCCATGACCTGCTCCAACGACGAAGCCTGCAGACTGTTTGATGCCGCCATTACACAAGTATTTCTTCACTTTAATTATGACATCAGCTCTGAAATGAAATAATTACTCAGTGAAAAATTGACAATCAATCATGTATAATGCATTAACTGTATTTTATATGTTGATTTTTGGTTGCTTTTAGATCGTATAATTACATGACAGTTACTACAATGTGCACAATTATGTGTAAAAGAACTTTCAAATATTTATGTATATATACATGCACCATAAGGACACACATGAAAAGTTCACGAGATATAGAGATAACGAACCATGCTCAAGCTCAAAAATCCATTGAAAAAGTACAGCTTGCCAGCAGAGTAACCACGGACCTCCAAATTATCAGAGGTGGAATCAGGTGCCTGTTGGAGTAAGCATCCCATGTCGAAAGGTCACTCCCGCTGTGTGCTCTTTAAATCATGATCAAACATACGGGAAAACCCGAAAACAATTCAGTGTGTGAGTATTTACCTGACATTTAGAATGAAAAACGTCAGCATTAGACCTAATTAATGATAGATTGTATTTGCTGACCAGGTCATTGTGTCGCTCCATAGAATTTGCGAAATTTTGAATATTCTGTTTTAGTAATTTTGTTTCAACAACTAGTTTGTCAATAGTTTTCCTCATTTCATAAATTGTTTTCGGGTAATTATGCTCTTGCGTAAAGAATTTGTTAGGTTACATAAGCCCCCTATATAAGTGTGAAGGGTAAATTTTTACGTAAGTAAGGGAAGTTGATGACAGAAAAGTTAGAGCAATCCCGTTTTTCATTAAGTTTTGCATACGTGGTTTATATCTCTCAGTTGATTCGAAACGCAAGAGCATGTTCTACATATGTAAAATTTGTTAAACGAGGTAAATTATTGACAAAAAAATTGATGAAACAAGAATATCAGCAGTCTCTTTTAGAGTCATCCTTTCTTAAGTTCTGTGTTCGATACAATGACTTTGTCGGAAAATACATTTTACCATTGAGTCAAATGTTGACTGAAGTTTATCAATTAGCAAACTGATTGTTAGGCCATTTTTTAAAAACTGAGTTGTCGACGGATTTTTCCGTTATTTCCCGATTATGGCAAGGAGGGTACGGCGGGTATGAGCGGTCGGCGAATGATGCTCACTCCTCCATGGCACCTGATCCCACCTCTGATGTTTTGGAAGTCCGTGTTTACTATGCTCCTATTTTGTACTTAATTGACTTTTAAGCTTAAATACTGTTATTTTTCTACATCTATTTCATACATTGCTATAACTATATAGTGCATATATACATGTTTTACAGGTATTTATGCATTTATACATATATTCTTTGAAGGTCTACATGTACGTGTACAATACACTTTTACAGACGTTAATCCTTTATACATGTACATTATAAATTGCTTTAAGATTGCAATAAAACTTGACTTTCTTTATACAGTATGTATAAATTTTTGACACGTATAAACGTATATACTCGCCTATAAGTCGGTATTTTGAGGGTTAGATTTTAGTGCAAAACTCTATGTCCGACTTACAGGCGAGTCATAAAAAGACTGGTATTTTTCTGGATTGCGATTCGTTGTATTCTATAAACATTTTCAACAGCTATCGTTGAACAAAGTCTGGATTATTATCATTTATATAGTAAGATTATACATAAATTACATGTATTTTATATACATGTATTAAATAATTTTTTTTTTTTTTTATCTTAAGTGGGCATTATTTATTTTTGTATGATTTAAAGTTAAAAATCGACTTCATTTCTAAAAATATAAATTGAAATCAGGGTAAAATAGAGCATTTATTAAGAATTAGCATCTGATTCTGGCAAAAAGTTGTACCGACTTATAAGCGGATCAATGGCAAATCCCTTCCAAATAACCTCAGAAAATACAACCGACTTATAGGCGGACCGACGTACGTGTATAAGGTCTCCTTTCTTTTCTTTTTTTTTTTTTTCATTTGCTGCTTGCAGATGATCCTATTAATAACTGAATTACGAAAATCTCGAAACAGCCATGACAAAAGGGTATTCTTTATTCCAATAATAAAACAAATCTTGGCCGAGATTAGTTGCGTATAGGAATAAAAAAAAATACTGTATATATTCGCTTTTTAAAATTTATATTATTTTAATTGAAAAAGAGATCCTAACATAAGGTGACTTTTGACTCTATGGTACAGAAAAACTGATTACACCCATCTTATGATATATTATGATATCTTATGATGAAAACTATGACATCTTTTGATATATTATGATATCTTATGGTTTATTATATTTATAATGTATTATATAGTTAACGTCCATGTATCCAGACACCGAGATGGGAGGTATCGGTAACACATTTAAAAAGATGCTGGAAGCCGACCCAAACTTCGGTAGGACCAATAATAAATAGTATATAAATCGGTTTTCTTTTCATTTATAAATAGTATTAGTAGATATCTGGTAGTATTCTTGCATTCTTTTTATCATCTCCAATTGTCATTTTCATGTGTTCTGAGTAATTTCAATGGACTTAGGTTTTTTTTTATATTTCATTTTCACCTAATAGAAAAATTATTTACAAATTTAGATTCTTCAATAATAAATGATAAAAGATATAAAATTCACTACAGTGCACGCATAAAAGTACATAAAATAATTTAAAAAAAAAACAAAACCAAATTTGTAGTGCAGTCATACTGACCAAAAGTCTATCATTTCACTTACAATTTGTGTTTCATGCTTCACTAGTTATGGGCCAGGTGTTGGTAAATTCTATGAAATGTGGCGGCTCCAAGAGCGATACAGAGGAAGTTAAGAAAGCCGTGGTGGACATTTCAAACCAGGCTGTAAAACAGAAAGTAACGGAAAGAGAAAGTAAACACGTGACAGCCTTAAAAGAAGTGGCGGAAGGGTACAAATTTAACGTTATATTCTGCACTTCAAATCATACTTTTTCTTTTATTTGACTATCAATGTGTTGGTAAAAATGATATTAAGAAGGCAGATGTTTTGTTACATTACTACAAATGTTGTCGTAATCAAGTATATTTTTTACCCAATAATTTTAACATTCAATATTATACTTTCTCAACATTTTTGAACCCGCAGTTAATTGTTGCATAGAAATAGTAATAGGTCAGAATAAAACAGCACGGTGATATTTTTTTTCTTATTGTAGGAACACGCTACAGGCTGCTGCTACATACAGAAGCATATTAAACGATTCACCAACCGATCTATTTGCATGTCTGATGGCTTTCTTTAAATATTACGAACTAGGAATGTCTAAAGAGTTACTAGAGATGATGACCTTCGTGGCGGAGGCATATCAACCCGAGACCCCGGGGTATAGGTCAGTGTATAGTTGACATACTTCACTTTGTAATGGTACACGTATAACCATGTAAAACACAAACATCTCTCTGCAAAATTTAACTTTAGGCGAAAATTAAAGAAGAATCTGAAAAACTTGAAATCTTTGTACTAAACATGTTAAAAGTAAATATTAAACACTGTAAATTTATTTCAATGTATGAAGAACAATCTGTCAAAAGAAAATTGAAAAGCTGTGAGGAAGAATCCTCTTAAATGCTTTTAATATCATTGTTTGATTGACCATTGTAATCAGTCCTTCCTTTTTATCTTTTTAGCACTATACTCGGTTGGAGAGCCTTTGCACACGAAGAAAACCTGCAGTTAGTGGAAGCTGAGCAAGATGTATATAAGGTGAATGATCATGATTTTCTTCATATCACATGGGCCGTCTATTTAAAAATGTTAAGTGTCATAACCCATGCAGGGTAAAGACTTCTAGTGCATAAAGGAAAGGGTGTATTGGTCATGTATTGAAAATGTATACTTTCCTTAAATATATTCTCTTCTCTAGTAAATGATGCAGACAATTTAATTATCTAGCTAGTTGTTATGAAGAAATGCTTAGTTATTGTGAGCAAGGTTTTTTTGGTTTATTGTGAATTCATAATTCCTTTTCCAATGTCAGGGGGTTAAATGTCAAGGTAATAATATATTGATCAAATGATGAAAATGTTTAAATTCTGTGTTCTCCTCTTCTTCATAGTGTCAAGCAGACAGACTATGTGCTTAGATTTTTGACTGCCTCCTCTAAAACTTTAACCTTCATAGCTTGAGTTTAGGGGCTGCAGATCTGGTATAACTATAGATCATACAGTATTGTAAATATAAATTATAGTTCTTGAAGATCCTCTTCGTCATAGACAATCTATACAGGCAACTTAGCCACATATGTTCCACATATGAAAGGCAATGCATATGTGGATCATATGTGGCTAAATTGCCTATGTACATCATAAATGTAACTTCTCTGATACTTTGAATTTCACAACCCTTGGTCAGAGGTTTGATGTTCGATTGTTATGCAGAAAAATGCATTGATTATTGAATGCCCTCTCTTTTCCTTGGTTTCACATGTTTGAAGGAGACACAGTGCAGTGTTATGATGAATAAGAATAAATCTCTTAAAATTATATGAAATGCATGGCTCCGGGAACGGGATTCTGGTGTTAGGGTAGGGATCCATTACAGTCTTGATTACTTATAAATGTGAAACTGACAAATGCAAAAATCATTGCTAACTGTAGTCTATCCAGTACAGTATTGATGTTCAGATTTACATGTAAAATTGTAATATTTTCATTTTTAAAGAAATATTCTTAACATATTACCGTATAGATTATGCAGTAAAAGAACTCTTGAATCTAATCGATGCGTAACCATGCTAAATCTTTAGGAGTCCTTAAGAGATTTAGCACTACCTTCATCTATTAGAATATGGATTTTTTTTACGTTGTATTAATTTGCGTTTTAAAATATCAATAAAGCTGAAATTTAAAAATATGCTTGTTTTTGTAATCAAAACTAAAGTCAGAACTTAGAAAGTTACACATGCATAAATCTTATAAGTTAATCATTATATATAAACTACATCAATATTTCAGAGTTTAGCTGTTTCTCCAGGCGAAGTTTTTGCGATCCACACAATGGCTCACATCCACCTAGAGAAGGGCATGCTGGACGCAGGATTGGCCTTCCTTCAGAGTAAAGCCAAATACTGGGAGGTAAGGATGTTTGTTTGTTTGTATCTTGTTTAATGTTCCTCTCGAGAATTTTTCACTTATATGGAGGTTTCACCACTTGCCGGTGAAGAGCTGTACATTTTGTCCTTTACTCGTCACCTACAGCCATTTGAGCTGCGAGGGGTCTTTTTTGTGCTAGCAGGAATTGACTGAGAAATAAACACAAGTGATGGAAGAAAATCTATAAGAAGTAAATAATTTCATACATTTTGTAGTATTGCTTTGGATTGTACATTTATTTTGACCATGTTTATCATTGTTTTAGTCAGCAAGCTTGGCGTGTCACATTGCTTGGCATGAAGCCTTATTTTATGTAGAAAAGGTATGTGATTGTATACTTTGATTCATCTTGCTAAAGTTAATTCAGATTTGCCTTTTTATCATTATGCATACTTTGATTCATCTTGCTGAAGTAAATTTAAATTTGCCTTTTAATCATTATGCATACTTTGATTCATCTTGCTAAAGTTAATTCAGATTTGCCTTTTTATCATTAAGCAACATGGTCACAGAAAACTCATTCCTTAACAGTGTGTACTAGACATACATGTATGACAAGTGGTGATGTTTGATTTTTAAAAAGATTTTATGCTTTTTTATGACTAATGCTTTGAAAATTATGTGCTCTAGTTCGCCTATACATGTAATGACTTGAAACTTATTTTCTCATTCATAGCAAAAAGTAAAATCATATTCTTATTATCAACTGAACCTTAATGGAATGTTAATATGTAAGTTCATTCATTTAAGGGACAATTCGATGATGCAGTCAAGACATTTGATGAAAAGGTAATAAAAGACGGAATATTGTTTTAATAAATCTTTTAATATTTTGTAAAATTAAACACTTTTTTCTCAAAACACTCTCATCTTTTTAACACAGTGATGTTCTATTAGAAATTTTATGAATTCAGGTTGCAGGAAATTAATAATTTTTTGAATTAATTTTTCAGATATTAACAAGACTTGGGAGTCCAGGAAATTTCAATGATGCTTCTTCTCTGTTGTATCGCTTGTCTTTTGAAGGCAAGCAGTATGTTTCACACTTAGGATGAAAAAAACATGATTCTTGTTCTTCAACGGAAAAAATTGTCATTTCAGGAATAAAAAAAAAAGGAAACAGTCCAAAGTACAAGTATACTTAGTGGAAAGTTTTCAATAAATATCACTTTTCGAAAATGCATGTAGATAAATACCACATTTTACTTATTTGAACATCTCAGAAGCCTAGAATATTGAACAAAAAAGATTAAAGAATGTTGTAATTTAAAAAAAAAAAACATGTTACCTTTGAAATGCATATGTCTTGTAGATATAAACGCTCCGCAAAGATGGAAAAGCATCCTTGAGCATGTGGATAAGTTAGCTGGGCAGCACATGTGGATGTATCTGGATGCACACATTCTACTCTGTTTACATAGAAACGGAGAAAAAGAGCGTGCACATAATATGCTTGAAGAATTAAAACAATATGTGAAGTAAGTTCTGCAAAGTAAATAATGAATTTCCATGATTACAAACTTTAAACTTTGGCATGATATAATTCCTCAGTCATTATATATGTGATCGCCTTGTATATTCTTGTCCTATTATGTTTTAGCCGATCACGTGAAAATACACATAAAGTCTTTATTTTTCAAAAGAGGGTTAAGTTTCCTCTGGCTTTATGTGAAAAAGACGCAAGAATTGTTTGAAAGATTTTAATGAAAGGTAAATCAGTGATTTTATTATTTTTCTTATGTAGCTTAACAAGAAAAATACATTCTTAAATATTTTTGCAATAGACACACTTCAGGTAAACATACCTGTTTCCCATTTTTAACTGATTAAGCATTTTGCTTGACCAGTCATTTCAAACAATTCTTGCGTCTCTAAATACATGACACACTGGTAGTCAAAGAACAACTGTGAGTTAAAAACCATTCCTTTCTGAGAATCCCAGCATCACTTACTGGTCGATTGTTACGTGGATCTGTACTTAAGAACATTTTACTATCTGTAGAGACAACTCGGCCACAAACGCCCAGGTAACGCTTGACGTGGGAATACCGCTCTGTGCTGGGATAACAGCCCACGAAGAAGGGCACATGGAAACCGCGGCAAACTGTCTCAACTCCATACGTGCGTCACTTCATAGAATCGGAGGAAGTATTGCACAGGTACTGAGCTCAATTCAACAAAAAGAAGAAGAGCATTGCAGGATTTAACTAACAAAAAATGCAAAAGGTTCAACGGTCACACTACTTATTGTGTGGTTATATATTTTTCTAAATTTTTTTTTTTAAATAATTGTTTAATGTCCAATACTGAGTCAGCTGAATAAGCACTACTTTTTTCAGATGTTTTATTGGTTGTACAGATAAACAGTCTTTAACATAGTAACGTGCGGCACAATTAATCTTTTTTTCAGAGAGATACATTCATTCAACTTTTGCTGCATTCTGCAATTAAATCCCCTAATCCTGACCATCATGCCCTCGCTAGATCGCTTCTTATGGAGAGGAAAGCCAGGCGCGCCGAGGATCCGTTAGGGGAGCGGCTGATGCTTCTTCTAGAAAATAAATCTTCTACATAAATCATAGGCAACCGGGCCCGTGAAATTAATCAACCTCATAGATGATAATACCTGAATAAAAATATATATCTGGAGACTTTATATATTCAGTTTTATAAAAATAACCATATTTTCTTTCTTTTTTTTTCCTTTTTTTTTTTTTTTTTTTTTTGCTGTTTTATAATGAAACAAACAGCGAATATATCTTTGTACTACGCAATACAGTAGTGGAATAATACACTTCTTCTCACTGTGTAACTTCACTATTTCTTTGTATTATGCATTCCTATTTCAACGAATAAACTATGTCAAACATAAAAATAGCGCTGTAAGTCTTTACATAACCACATTCTATTATTTCAGCCATTTTACAATGTGTTACGTTCCAAAGTGTATGTACTATTTTGATAAATGCGTTGTTGCCATGAGAAGAATTGGAAATCAAAAAATATGATTAATAACCAGCCTGAGAGTATAACAACATAGCAAGTTTAAGAACGTTTAATGATCACAAACAGAAAATTCAAGAACGAAAATTAAAATAAACAGTTATCAAACCGCAGAAGATAAACACAAAATAAGAAACTGTAACAAAAGAAAAACTATTCACAAATAGAATTACCGCAAAACCAATCAAACAAAATAATATAGTGCTAAATAACACCTAATTGCACATGTGCAATACTTTAAAATCCATTTACAAACATCTGGCCCCGGGATCATGAAACAGACTTAAGTCAAAATTTTAAATTTCTATAAAATCTTTAAAACTTGTTAAAGGAAACTCATAATTTGCATACAACAGCAGACTGATGATACAAAATCGGAAAGCATTTTCATTTTGGGCTGCTTGACCTCTAAAAAATTTCAGCATCTAAGGCATTTTTTGACTTAAGCTTAAGATGCTTCATGATCCCGGGGCCTGGTATTCTTATCACACAAAAGGCGGGGCTTTCTAAGTTATTTCACCATCTATACCATACTTATCATCCTTATGATGCATTGCGATTGAAGGAAGAACAAACATTTTTTTTTTCAAAATTCACAAAATTAATTTTTTAATAAAAATTTCATGAACTTGTGTTTGTTTTTCTTTTAATTCCTCTCCAAGTTCAATCCTCCTTTGCAAAATGAAGCCATAAATTCAGAAAATCCATTGATGAATGGAATCGATAAAAAATAGTCAAAGGAAAAATAATCTTCAGTATCACGTTCCACGAGGGGCCTGTGTAATATTTCTGCTGTAAGTACGAGAAGACAGGTTCCCGGATTTCCGCAATGCTTCCGTAGGTCCACAATCCAAAGTTCATTACCGCCAGAGCGAGGCAGCTGTGTTTTAGACTGGTCTTGGCATGGCAGGTACATCCACTATCGCTGTTCGGATTCCTTCGGGTTTCGTCCGTTACATCATATCTATGAATGGCTAGAAGAAACCAAGTCTGTAGAAATGCAAGGACAAGTCCTAGAATATTCTGTACGAAAGCAACACTTTTATAGAAAACAGATATGGAATCCAGCTCCAAGACTGCAATGGAATTCAATAGGTGGTACAAATTATTTCCGAAAGCAGTAACTAATAATATAAAAGATCCCATGTGTAAATGTTGGTCTTTCGACTTCCGAAGTTTGGACCGTGATTTCAGAATCACGCACACTATGAGAAGAGCAATCATAGCTGTGAACAAAATAGCAATTAGAATGACATAGAATAAGAACTCTATGGGAATTCCTTTTGTTTCATCAATTTTTGTACATTGCAAAACGACATACATGGAGAATCCAAATACACTTGCTTCGTAGATAATCAAGGAAGCTATAATCAAGCTAGTCATTTTCCAACTCCTTTGGTATTTTACATCTTCCAACGCAGTCGGAAATAAAAACCCGATTGCCATCATTGTGTATTCAATAGTTACTGGGGCGAACATTATTTCTGCGATTTCGTGAGTGCTATCGAAGCAATGTTCGTTTGTAGAATTGTGTGACGTGGCGTTTGAAGTTGATTCATGCTTGTTTTCAAATATTTCGGAGGATTCGAACAAGTAAGCGTTCATCCAGCTACAGGCATTGGATACGATTATAACCATTCGAAGGACTTTTCCTCCGCTTGATATTTTCTTGTCGTAAAATTGCAGAAATATAAGTACAATTACCTGAATCCATATGAATGCGATGCAAACTACAGAATATGACGTCAGAAGACCTTGGTCAACATGATCAGTATGCAAATGCTCGGCATAAGTAAAGGTATTAAATGTATACCCACAGGCGAAGATAATAAACAATACGAACTGAATGACCATCCCAGCGTTTGCTTTGGGAAAATGCATTTTCCTCAGCTCTTTCCAGTAGTTCAATATTTTCTGTAGAAATGTCTGTTGAGTTTTCTCAGTTAAAGCGTTAAGTAACAAAGATATAAAGAAGGCTATAACCGCTACGGTTCCGAAGGAAAAATACACAACCATGGTGGCGACCACTTCTACCTTGCTATGGAAGGCAATATTTGACCACTCGACCCCAAAGATGACGAAAGGAATGGCAACAAACCATATACTGACAGAGATCAGAAGCGGTCCGGTTCCTGGAAAAAGAAATAGACGTTAAAGATCACGAGTAAAGTAGAGTTCTGGATATAATAAGATTTATTATGCTTTAATTAACTTGACGATAAATGCTTAGGATCATCCAAGTAATAGATGCACAGTGCCAAAACCAATTTTATTCACCTCGTGAAGAAAATATTTTGTGTTCTAAATGAGAAGCGAGAAAAAAGTGGTACATTTATGTTGACTTTTGCAAAATAAATGCATATTAGTGCACACATCTCTTTTATCTTGCTTTTAAGACAAGGGAAACAACTAATATATTGTTTACAATGTAGCATATTAAAGCTCCAGATGAATAACATTGATTACATTGGCTCCCTTATTTAATTTGGAATATTATATAAAAATATATTACCAATTGAATGACTTTTGAATTCACTCTGGGCGGTTCCTTCGCCTTTTGACGTATCATCTAAATATCAAACACATGTTATATAAACATTAAATACGTAGAGTACTGTTTTATTTAAAAATGCAGAAAATATTTGATAGTTATATAGTTATATTTACGTACAAGAAAATTAACAATAAAACGATTTACAAAGCTTTCTAATAAGTACGAATGTAGTATGTGCATAACTGGCTCTGATAGGGGTTTTTATTAATTCCCTTAGTATCAGAACATTGCCATTAACTTTTTTTCAGGTGAAAAGTAAAGTAAAAAACTGATATAAATTAAATGTTTTTTAATGCATAAATGGACAAAAATAAATGCATGTAAAATAAATAATCAAATATGGCTTTGTAATTTTGTATATGTTACATAATAATACTAAGAACTCTTATGTGTCTTATGGAATCAATTTAAATAATTTGTTTTCACACCTACGACATTAAGTCAAGACAATCTAAAACTGCAAATACTTTCTATGGAATCAAACTCCTTAGTTTTATGTACAGTGCCAAAGAATCTATTATATTTTCTACATTCTTACCCGTTTCAACGTTATTATTATTTGGGGTTGTCCCTCCGGAAATGACGCCATTGATTTCAACATCAGACAGATGACTGGAAGACATGTTTTTTCTTCTCTCTGTATTCGTTTGGTTATCTGGTCTAACAACGTTTTTTCCTCTCTCTATTAAGACAATTCAATTACTCACTAGTATCACATATTTTTATAGGGTTTTTTTTCACAAGAATTTACAATGTACATCTTTCTAGTTGAACGTAATGAGAGAAATAATTTTGATCTTACTCTTGTGTGCTTCTTATCTTTTCCATTATTTGCTTTAAAAACTATAATAGGGGAATATATATTGGACCCCTCATAGATAAATATGTGTGGGATAAACGTTTCAATCTAATATTGGATCTCAGTTTATAGAAATATATAATTACATATTTAATGCAATGCTCAACTTTTGTACACTTGGGTCAAAACGTCTACTTTGAAAAGATAGTTATTGAAAAGATACTCATGTGTTACAAAGGAATTACCTGTCACTTATTCGCCGATTTTTGATTGAGCATTATGAACGCAAGGTTAGGAAAACTATCTCAAGTAAGCAAATATAGTATAAAAATAGGATACGAAAAAACAACTATAAAAGATGTTTGCCATTTATCAATACACAATATTTATTTCAAATATTTGTCAAAGGATGCACTTTTTCATTATGTGATTTTTTTATTGATCGTGTGATATCAGGACTACTTCCTTTTACCCAATGAAAGGACTTCAAAATTTTAATACATGTACTGTATTTCTTTAAATGGTAAGTTCTATAGCTCTAATTCTCACCAAATGTTAATTAGTGAAAGCTGGGTTTTAATTTCTGACTTATTTAAGAAAATAAACTACACGTTGAAAGAAAATTATGTTCAAAGGTTTTAATGACTATTGATGAAACATATTTTTCACGATTTTCCCCTTTGAAATCCACCTTTATACTTGCATTTTTTTCATTGAAAATATTGTTTTGTATCTGTATAAACATTTAAATCATATAAAAAAAACTGAAATCACAAAAAATGTCGCCTAAAATCATTGAAAGTGAATTAATGATAGAAAAAAAGAGTCTTTTTTTTTTTGCTTTGAGTACTTTTCTGTATATATAATATTGTTTTATATATATATAATGTACGCGTCATTAGGATGAGTTTATTTTAATTTTTTAAAGTAATATTCAAATGATTTTCATCTTGTTATTTGAAAAAAAATACATTTCTTTTGAATATCATATTCCTCCTTAAAAACGCTTTTAAATTTTTGTTTGAAAAGTTTCCAAAACTTTTTAGCATAAAAAATATAAATAAATAGATGTTCTCTAATTCAAATAAACATATTTAAATGTGTGAAATACCTGTACATTGAAGGACATTTTTCTCAGTTTAAATCTTTGTTATATAAATACAAGAAATACAAATCGCTGTCATATTCAAAATAGCGTTTCTGAACTTCTTAAATTGTCATCTACATTTGACATAATATTCATTTTATTTTTATGTTTGAGGTTACTTTTAGATGGAGGTAAAATAGTTTTACTGAAACATTTATAACGATGGTTTTAGGTGTGGTTTTATGCAATTAATATAAGTAATTTTTTTTTAATAAATTGTATTAATCTCTATCGATATGATACTGTTGGTGTTTTACTTATTTCAAAAGTGATATTAAATTTAATTAATTTTTATATCAATATGCGAAAATACGTAAGAAAACGATTATATCTATGAGAGCATAATTTTCAACGAACATTTTACAATTGAAAAAAGATGTTGAAATGCTCTTTAACGCGATCATAATTGCTGTTTAATCTTTTAAAGACGTTTATGGCCATTTTCCCTAGTGTTACATGAATGTATGTTACACGAACAACTTTGTAATTTTTTTTTCTTTGTGAACAGAAAAATTAAACAAAAATATATATCCAACAACATAACTTGTAGCACAAATCGTAGGCTATGATGAAATATATAAGAAAAATAAACTTGAACATGAATATATTGACGATACTTACTAGTAGAATCCATATCCCGGGCAGTTTGAGTTTTCAAAGTTGTGTAAAAGAATTTTCAAATCCTAATCGGTTTATATCTTTTTAAGTCATTGATGTTTGCTTTCCTTGCCACATTTGCAGAAAGGCGAGAAAAAAATGCAAATATTGCGTAACTAGGTGCAGAATATGTTTAGTTTACTTTATTTCAATTTTGCATCAAAATATGAAATTGAAATATTTATAATTACTTTTTATTCACTTTGTTTAGTTTTACAGAACTTTCAATATTTTACAACTTCTGTACTTGGATTTGATCAAATATTGTATTAAGTAATTGATTTTTGTTCACTCAGTCTAATACTCTTTTTTCATAAAAAGTTCAAGGTCTTATTTAGAAATAAATAGTCACAAATAGTGGAAAGCTCTGCAGTGCATGAGAACGTATTTAAATTACTATGATCTTTTGTCAAAAAACCCTTGCATATTGTCAGACTGGGAATAATTTTTCCAACAGCGTAAAATGATCATTTTTTTCAGCATAGAAAAAAATCTATGTAAAATTAAAACCTGAGCAAACATAATTTAAAGAAACTCTTTGGCATAAGCTTTTTATATGCAGGTAAAGAAATGTTTTCCGTGTGTGGGTACCTGTATAAACTGTATGTGTGAGGAGCAATGCCTTTAATTCCTGTGGTCCCCTTTCTTTATCTTTGGATTGAAAAATACCTTAAAGTCTGACACGATTTTCCCATCATGTACATGTATTGTCAAAATGTTAATTTGGCATTTGCCATATACTTGTCAACAGGAGCTTAAATGGTTTTGAGAATTAGTATAATATTATTGCACTTATGAATAGTTTTAGCATAAATAGGGCAAATTATGAGAATTTGAATGCTTTTGATTTTTTATTGATGGTTTGTAGTTTGTTAATTGCATTTAATTGATAGGTGTTATTAGTTTGGAAAAGAGAGTGAATCTCTCTTTATCTATTAAAATTTCGAAAGGTGTCTTTGTATAACAAAGTAAGTAGTTGTCGAGAAACATCATACATTGTATAGATATTGATAACTCCACCTTATCTCTTACTCTCTTATGTCTGTCTTAAACAGATACCTCTGATATACTCTTTTTTTTTTACAGTTAAGACGTGTGCAAAAGAGCTGTTTAAATTAGTTATTTTTAAAATGATTACAAAAGAAATAAAGGTTTTCTAGTGTTTTATTAAAAAAAATATTTATCCATTAACATAAAATAATTTAAGAAAAGAACTTAAAGAAAAATTGAAAAGTACAGAAAAGCAACTTTGTGTAACAGTACAGATTCGATAAATGTCTTTTAATTTGAAGTCTTAGTTTTAACATGTACTGGTCAGTTCATACTGCATACAGTGCAATTCGAGCAATCATGTACTCTAAACAAATATCTTCGATAAGTTACATGTTAACTTAATGTATTCATGCATGAAGCCTTGATCGACATAAAGGAAAGACTACTCCTGTGTACTTAAATACTATTTCACAAAGGTAAACAATTCGCTTTAAAAACTGGAAAAACAGTAGAGAATTTCTAGCTTTTAGTGATAATGTTTTATACAATACGCATTTGAACATAAAATTGTGTAAAACTCAAACACATTATTCAGTTATCATATTATGCATCGACCAACCTTTCGAGAACTCGTGATCTGGAAGGAATATCCTGATATTTAATATAGTATCTACACTGCACTTATTAAACATAATATACATGCATCATGCACTGCGTAACAAAATCATTTACAAAACATTCCAATGAGAGTAAAGGTTGAAATTTTCCAAGGAAACAATATCATATATGTTTACCAGAAACATCAACAAAACTATTAGCTTTTAATGCTTGTTATTTGGTAATTTACCCTAAAAATACACCATTTCACTTCATTTGATAGAATAAATCCTCAAGAAAAATACCATAATGAATCTAAAATGAATTGAAAAAAATAAGGATAAATGTGTAATCTTTGGTAGACTCATCATATATTCACTGAAGTTTTTTTAAGTAACATATATGTATCAAAAGCATGTAGTCATTATATTTCCAACATTACACTGTAAAGTAGATAACATGGAAACAACCCCAATCCCCGCACAAGTATCTCTCTCTCTCTCTCTCTCTCTCTGTTTTACTCTTCGTCCTGGAATCTCGTGTATGTTGTCCTTCCTATAACAGTAGCTTGTGATTCCTCATAGGATGGTGGGTATCTTGACAACTTACCCGCAGTTGATTGCATTGGAATTTGCTCTGTTTGACCTATATAAAGCTTTATTTTATTAAAAATTCATTTCAAACTTCTACGTTATAACTACAGAATAAAAGTCCTCTTAGAATTATATTTATTAATTTTATAATTTAAAATCTATATTAGAGATAAGTAGCACAGCTAAACGAGCTTCATCTAACTACTAGGGATTGCAACTGCATATTTGTTTTAAGCATTGAATTTTATTTTTCATTACACTTGAAATAAGTCCGAAAGCATAAAAGTCAAAGTGAATGGAGGATCTCATTTGTAATATTTTTTGAAATAATACAAAAGGAAAAGATAACGAACAGTGATCAATGAAAAAATAAATGTATATATAATACAATTAATTGAAAAACAAGGAGATGGGGTCAAATGCCAAGAAAGAATTAACACCCCCTGTTGACAGGTCACACCCGCCGTGCGCCCTATGATTTGATAAGGAAGATAAAACTATAGGTGGTCGACTCAGTATGAAATCAAATGGCTAATAATTTGTATGAAACAAGATAAATTACGACTCCACGATACGTAATATTTGCAAATAAGGTCATTATAACGACCATAAAATTTACGAAATACCGACTTTAAACGAGCATGTTGAAATCGCTGTAACATCAACTTATCACTGAGTAGCCTGTCTTTTTAAAATTGATCGAACTAAGAGCAAGGTTGAGAAGCTAAGAGACATAAACACCATATAAGCAAGTGACGTAATGCTACATAAATAAGGAAATCTGACCAATCTGAGGTCACCTCGATTGTCATACAGTTTAATGTACTGTATTTCCATTATTTTTTTGAAGGGATGTTTTAAAAGTAATCATTGATTATTAATTATAGCCCAGTCTTTTGATACAATTTTCAAGCGAAACTGATATAAAAAAATGGATTCCTCAGATGCATTTATACCGTTACTTATGATAGCAATCCTGGTAGTTGTAAATCCTGACTGAGAGTTGGGTCTCCTTAAGCAGAAATTCCTTACTATATATATCATAACTAGAACTAATATCGTCCCTCCTAACAGTGTTCCCACGACTGCTCCCGCTACCTCGTCACTGCTCCTGTTAATTTAAAATTTTTATCTCATTTAAATATAACTTGAGATAAAAGAAGAATACATACAGTTTAACATGTTAGATGAATTTAATTTTTTTCAAATAAACAGTGTCGTCTAAAATGCTCTGCGATCGAGAAAAGAAACTTAACTCAGAGATTGCTTGTAGGACACAAATCAATAAAGTACATTTACATGTATGTAATATCCGTGCACTCTTGGCTTGGAAAACGTGTGCTAAAAGTTTATTCTTATTATACTTTATCAAAGTAGATTTAATATATACGTATTTATATGTTCATAAGTACATATTATAAACAGGGCAACAACAATATATAAAACTTATTTTATAGTTGTTTTACAATTTTTATTTTGTCTAATATATGCAAATTATGTGTTCCGGAGTGCATATGAAAAAAATATGCATATCAAAACAGTTACTGAAGTTATAAACCAAATATAAACATACATCTCTCTCTCTTTCTCTCTCTCTCTCTCTTAAAAGCGACCAAGAATGTATGTTTACTGTTTTTAAAAATAATATACATGTATATGGTATACTGTGAAATTATTCATTTTCGTGGGGGTTTAATTTTCGTTGTTTTCAAGGCATGAAAAGACCCACGAATTTTTGTCCACCAAGAAATGCAATTTTTCACATATATTACTACTGAATAATTCTTCAACCTCGAAATTGAATCCCCATGAATCAATATATTTTCCTCAAACCACAAAAGTTTGACCCTTGAAAATATGTGATTTTACAGTAATTAATCCTCATATACTTTCGGGGTTTACCAATTTTTGTCGTCATCATAGGCAACACAACATTGATAATCACAGCATCTTGACTGGCAGTAGAATGTGTTGTCAGTAAACTTGTTGAAGCAGAGATCACAATAAACACCTGAAACGTAATTATTTGATCACTAAAAATTGATAGGTAGAAAATATCCACTTAAAATTCCATTTACATGTATTTAATATTAACTTATCCAAAGATTATTTAAATTCTTACACCTGAAAATCATTCAGTTAATCAGTTAGATACATGTACATTAGCAATATTTTTTGCTTCATAAAATATATATTATAGATGTATCCAAAATCCATTTAAAAAGAAGGTTCATAATGATAAAATTTAAATAAAAAAGTGTTATCTAATCAATTCTATCCTGCACATGTTTCACTGAATTTATGGGACACATATTTTATCCTATTTTTTAGACAAAAAAAAAACCCAAACATTTAAAACTACTTACTTTTTAGACAAAATAATAAAACGAGTAACGTCCTCATCATATTTAAGCATACTAAACTCCAACAAACATCATCTAGTCATCACAACACAAAAGTACAGACAATATTTGACTTCATTGTGTGACGTGTTGTGATAGTCCTGAAGATATAAATATGATATCAAAAGATAACATTATAAGGTGTTGTAAATTTTATCAGCAGTAACAGGATATAACTGGCTACATGTCAATGAGGCAAATTTATTTTGTACATATCTATTGTGATAAGTAAAGACTCAAATACCACTTTTTTTTATTTGAATAAAAAAATATATCAGATAATTTATCAAGTTATAAAATATATCTTTTGATTTAAATTATGTAAGGCTTGATTAACATTGAAAATGATTAATAACAGTTGGGGGGATTGTTTATTCATTTATAGAAACTTTTATGTGTATTGTATGTTCAGAATTATATGGTAAATTTTTCAAAACCCTGTCAGATTTATACTGTCCAGCATCAAATAACTATAGAGTATATACATTCGATCCGATGGGAGTTCTATATATGAAAGTTGAGCAAAAAATAAATTACAAACTATGCAAAGTGACACTTCCAAAACGCTATTCACGTAAACAGGTTTCGTCATCTTGCATGATAATTTGATTCTTCCGCTTTCTTAGACGTTTTATGGATAACTTTACAAAAGATAACAAAAAGATATATATTGCTCCAACAGTGATACCTTTTTAAACACGCTTACATCCGGTGAAAACTGACCAAGCTATAGACTACGACTGATCGTAAAAATGTATTTGAATAGATGATCAGTTTTCAGAACATTTGCTTGATCGACTAAATCCTTACTATTCGTCAATGTAACATGTCATTGTAAATGTTGGAATTCTTCTAGGCTTCAGAGACCACGACCTTCCATGACGTTCTTTGAATCCAGTCATTTTACTAAATATTGATCCTTCTTTGTTTAGAAATAAATACTCAAAAGAAAAATTTTGAATCTACAAATTAAAGATAATTAAGTAAGAAGATGTGATTGTGAAATACTGATGCCCCAGTCTGATTGCATATGTCGATGGTTGAAGTTTTTCAAATGCATGTCAAATTCAAAGTCTTAAGGTCAATAGTGTGTCTGAGTATCAAAAGGAAGGTTTTTTCACAAGGAATTCACATATGAAACATGAAAGCCCTTGTATTTTTGTTCACAAGTTATGACCAAGGTTAAAATTTATCAAAGTGGCTCAAACTCTGAGATCAAGATAAGGTCATATCTAGACCCATTGAAAGCAATGGCAACTTCTCGTGCCTTTCCGACGAGCGCAAAAACGACCTCGAATGTATATGGTAGACGCCATGACTACCCTCCCTTCTCACGATCTTTGAAATAAATGCATGGAGACCTTTTATCTGTGGCATATGGAGTTTAACTTTATTCAATGTAATGATTTTACCTAAAATGTACAATAAAATGGACTTCTAACTCCATCTACCTTATATTCAAATAAACAGGAAATGCATAAATATTTAACATACCGTGATCTACAACCTCTGACGGAAAGACCCGAGATGATGCTATAGCCATTGAAAGGTCTCGTCTCTATAAATACACCTGCGGAATTTTAAAGCCCTAGTACCATCTGCTCATAGGTTGTGGCTTAGATTAAAGTTTGGTTTGTTTACAATAGGTCAAACTCTAAGGTCAAGGGTTAACAGATCAAATTGGTGGTACCCGAAGAAAATTCTTGTCACAAGAAATACAGTGAAATATGAAAGCCATACCCCCATCAAATCAAAAGTAATGTGTAAGGTATTTTTTGCGGATAAACAGACAGACAAATTAATAGACAGACAGAGAGACGGACTGGGCAAAAACTATAAACTCCCAAATGATTCAAAGAGCGGTTGGTGGACATTATATTTAGTGTCTCTTAAAGTGGATAAATTCTTGAGTACAGAAAAAATATCGAGTTATAGATATCTAATTACAATAATTTGTGTTTCTTTGACGACAAAGGTAATATACTCAATTTTAAAAGTTAATTGCATACAATGTTTTGCACTCGAATAATGTAAACTCAAATAAGAAAGCTGTAGATGGATAAATGTTGTTTCCTTGTGAAATGCGAGCTTAATAATGTGATTACAAAAAAAAAATACCCATGAGAATATTTTCTTTCATGTAACAGTCTAGAAAAATGTTGATAAAAACAGATTTTCTATTTTGAAATTGCTCACAACTTCATATTATTTTCTCTCTGTTTTTGTGCCTTGTTGGATTTTTTACTGAGATCTTTAAAATACATATGCGAGTTTTAGCACAGATCAAAGTCCTATTGTTATGTAAAATAATTTTTAAACAATTTATCGATCAAACGAATTTAAAATAACTCGTTAAGTATAAATTACATTTGTGAATCTATTTGAAATTAGACATTTAAAAATCTCTTTATATAAAGATGATCGTAATAGGAATTCGGAACATAAACTATTATTTACCATACTACAACGGAACATTTAACAGGTAAGCGTTATTTTTAGATTAAAGTCTCGTCATTGCACACTTCTAATCAGGATATTAATTCGTTTGAGATTTTAATAAATATACCGTTCGACAGAACATGATTACATTTACTTCTCCGAGACACGTGACCCTATAATTAGAGAAAAATACGTCCCTGAAATTTTTAAAGTAGGAAAAATTATATCTACACTCTTAAAAAAGTTTTACTTAGTAGTCATTTTTTACTTGAAATAAAAAAGATAAGTAATAGATAATTACTAAGCATTTACTTAAAATTTAAAATCAATTACTGAAATATATGTCAATTACTAGATTCAAATGTTTTACTTGATTTTTGTATTTTAAAGAATTGTTTTACTTACACACTAAAAAGTTTTACTTAGTAATTTATATTTGCTTAAATTTGTGTATATAAGTAATTACATTACTTGGTCTTTACTTACATTTTACCACTATTTACTATATAATTAAAATTTGAATGCCCCCGTAAACGAAGTTTCGGGGGTATATAGTTTTTGTCTTGTCCGTCTGTCTGTCTAGCTGTCTCTCTGTTCATCCGCAGAAAATTTAACCTTTCCCATAACTTTATTTATAACCATATTTAGCGGAGCTATGACTTTCATATTTCACACGTGTATTCCTTGTGACAAAACCTTTTTTTGAGTATCAACAAATTTGACCTTGACCTTAAAGTTTGACTCACTTATACACAAAAAATCCAAACTTATCCAAATCTTTTGAACAGTAAATACCAGGACATTTATACTTCACATATATATTTTTGTTGAAAGAACTTTCATTGAATACCAACGACTATGAAATTTTGACCTTGACCCTGGAGATTTCCATCCTTGTGAAAAAACTTTAACCTTGTCCATAACTTTTGAACGGTAAGGAATAGTGCTTTCATACTTACATATATGTAATTATTTTGAGAAGACCATTAATAATAATAATAATAATAATGCTTTATTTAAAGAAGGTAACCCGATTAGTACAAATTACTATTCTTCCCCGGGGCCTTCTACATTTCAAACAATATACATAAAATGGTACAATCAAACATATATACAATGTACATGAAAATGATAAGCTCATTCTATAACTTCATAATCGAATGTAGTATACAAATTAATGAAAATATAAGACAATAAATAAGTCAATATACAAAGTTTAAAAGACATAGGTAATATCAATAAAAAGGACATCTATTATAATAAAATTACAGACGTTGGCTAATTATAACTTTTTCCAAATTCTTTCTAAAAACAGGTAAAGATGGCGATAATTTAACATGTAACGGTAGACTATTCCATAAATGTACACCAGAATATTGTAAAGAGTTTGTAAATAAGATTGTTCGATGCTTTGGTAATCGAAGATTATAATTAAATTCTGAACGCAATGAGTATGATTCAGAACTGTGAAAAATAAAAAGATTCTGGATATATTCTGGACTCATACCATAAAAAGTTTTATATAATAAAATACATTTATGAAACGTAACTAACTCAAAAACATTTAACCATCCTAGTTTTTCAAACAAAGGCTTAGATGGTTGGTCAGGTGCTGCATCAAGAATAATTCTAGCAGCCCGTTTCTGAACTTATGAATTCTCTCAATGTTACATTTGGACGTATTACCCAAGACTGTGAGACAATAGTTTATTGTAGGCAAGATGTATGCATTATAGAAAAGTTTTCTTGTACTTAATGGAAGAAATTTCTTAATTTTACGGAGCGTAAATAATTTGTATCTCAGGGATTTACAAACTGCATCAACATGACAATTATACTGAAGAGATTGATCTATCTGAATACCTAGGAGTTTTTCAACTTCAACATTTTCCAAGTTTTTGCCAGAAATTTTTGCATCAAGTACTGGGTTATTTAATCTTGATCTTTTTTGTTGTGTACACATAAGCATGCATTTAGATTTGTCTGTGTTCAGTATCATTTGATTCTGTAAACACCAGTTTTCAATTTCACGTAAATCAGAATTTAAATGTGTTTCAATATTATGTACATTGCTGTTAGGTAAATGCAGAGTTGCATCGTCCGCAAACATATCAATATTAGAGTAATTTACACATAAAGGAAGATCATTTATATACAATAAAAATAGGAGTGGGCCTAAAATGGATCCCTGTGGCACCCCTGCTGTGATAGGTAAAATATCGGAAGAACATGCGCCAATTTTTACACTTTGCTTCCTTTCGTTTAAATATGATTGGAACCACTTGATTGTTAGTGAATCAAAATTATAATGTCGTAATTTCTCTATTAAGATATCATGACTGACTAAATCAAACGCTTTACTAAAATCTAGAAAAGCTATGCCAATTAAATTTCCTTGGTCCATTTCATGCAACCAGTTATCGGTAAGTTTGGTTAGTGCTGTTTGGCAAGAGTGGAATTCCCTAAAACCAGACTGTGAGCTCATAATGAGGTCAAAAGTTCTCGTAAATTCACGTACTTGATTAGCAATATGCTTTTCAAAAATTTTTGACAAAGTTGGTAGGATAGATATTGGACGGTAATTACTATAGGACACCAAGAACTTTGACCCTTTGACCTTGACCTTGGAGTTTGACCCAGTTTTAAAAAGGGCAAACCTTAACTGTAACTTTAAAAGGATTAGGATTAGTGCATTTATACTTTACATAGTTCATCCGTGTGACAAGACCTTTCTTTGGGTACCACCAAATCTGTCCCTTTGTCCTTGACCTTGGAGTTTGACCTACATTTCAAAATTGGTAACCTTGACCAAAACTTCTGAAGGGTTTAGGCAAGTGTTTCCATATTTCACATATGTATTTTTTGTGGCAAGACCTTTCATTAGATACCAATAACCTTGACCTTTTGACCTTGGAGATATCAAGAAATCCCAATAATTTAAATTTTCACATAAGAAACGTTTAACCTTTGCTATGTTGCCATACAGGGGCATAGGTGTTTCACAAACACATCTTGTTTGAATTGTATTTAATTGATTTACTTATAACAAAAATTTATTTACTAAATCAAGGAGAATTCAGATCAGTAATTACTTAAATATGGTAGTCTAATCACTAATTGTCTGTGAGGAGGAGTTATCTTTCTTCTAAATATACCTTCATGTGAAAAAAAAGTCACACTAATAAAAATGCGATATTAAGTACTTGAAATGTTTAACCATTTTTAAAATGGTCCTTAAAAAGATACAACTTATTCAATTTTTAAGGCTTTCGAATTTGGAATCCTATGTTTTATTCTTATATATAATAAAACAATTACAAAGAAATTGGCAAAAGAAATAGAAAGTATAATTGTTTCCATCATAAGAAGATTTCTTCTATCAAAATATTCAGAGGGCCCAATTAGGGAACGCTGATAAAGAAATCTGTGAGTAGTACTCACATGTCAGAGGGTCGGTACCTTGCAGTGTTTCTAGTAAATAATGTCGATATTAGTAAATATGATAAGTATTTCATTTACTTAGTATTCTTTTGAGTAATAATATTCTAGATTTTTATTAATTTCAGAATTACATTTACTTAGTAATAATTCATAAAATTTAGTAAATAGAGAGCATATTATCTCTAAATTAAGTAATAATAATTTAACAAAAATGAGTAGTTTATTTACTAACTTAAAGTAATACAATTCCTATAATTTAAGTAATTCTATTTATATTTAGTAAATCATTTTATAAGTAAATGAATTCATCCTTATTACTAATTATGTTTACAATTACTAACCATGATAGTCATTTACTTGCTATTCTGACTAAATGGATTACTAATAATTACTAGTTTTTCTTAATCTAATATCTTCTTTTAAAAACAACAAGTAAAACTTTTTTTAGAGTGTATCTATTAAGGTAAAAACAAAGATAAAGGTATTCCTACCAATTACAGAGGTATTACATTGACATCTGTAGTAAGTAAATTATTCGAAAAAATACTTTTGTCAAAAATTGAAGATGATTTAGTTAGAAGTGGCAAATCATTTCCACATGATTTACAGTTTGGGTTTAGAAATGATTACGGATCAATTCCAGCTTGCTATGTTCTAAAAGAAGCTATAAGTTACTATGTAGATAGAGATTCTCCAGTTTTCTGTGCATTTTTAGACAATGAAAAAGCCTTTGACAGAATCTGGCACAATGGTTTGTTATTTAAGTTGTATAATCTTGGATTAGATCCCAGATTTTGGCAAATTTTAAAATACTGGTATAATGACAGCAAGTGTTTTGTTTCATTTTGTGGTGTAAACTCCAATTTGTTTAAAATTTCACAAGGTGTAGGACAAGGAAGAGTACTTAGTGCTTTTATGTTTCTTGTGTATATTAATGATTTATTATATGAGCTATGCAAAAATGGCAAAGGCCTTTTACTGGGTGATTTACACATTCCAGGTATTCTATTAGCAGATGATACTGCTTTAATGAGCAATTCACCAACATCATTACAGTGTTTACTTAACCTTGTAGAAAACTATGCATTTACCTGGAGACTCCATTATAATCCAAGTAAAAGTGTTTTTATTGTATTTAGAAAAACCAAAAAATGTTACATATCTTGTAGCGCTACGCTTTTTGGCAGTGAAATACCTCAGTCTGAAAGTACAGTGTATGCTGGTTTTCTTCTCCAGGAAAATATGAAAAAGTGACAAACTTACAGAACGAGTGTGTAAAACTGCGAGATCAAAAATCCACTCTTTATATTCTATTGGTGTTAATAACTCTGACATTCATCCCGTTGTATCCGCAAAAATATGGAAACGGGTCGTGCTACCGTCTGCCCTCTACTCTTGCGAGATATGGCCTTTATTACCACTAACAGACATGCAACAACTTGAATATGTTCAAAGACACTTCGCCAGGATTATTCAAGGATTCTCAAAGTTTTCTCCATCGCTTTCAAGCATATCGAATATTGGACTGTGGACCATACAGGGCTACATTGATAAATGTCGCCTACTTTTCCTTGGTAGACTCCATAGGTCAGAACAAAACTCTGTACATTATCAGATCTATAAGTTTATTTCTGATATTCATGTATCTGAAAAATTTTTTGTAACCAAAAACATGTTACAAACGGCTAGGAAATACAATCTCTTAGATATGTTTGAAAACAATTGTAGCATTCTATACAGTAAAAAGGAATTTTCAAGAATGATTATCAAAACAATATGGACAGCAGAGGAAAATCAATGGCGTGCTGCTCTGTCTGTAGATCCTGATATGTCTTTTTTCAGTAAAATACATACTATGTTGAACCCAAATAAATTGTGGCAGATTGCTAGAGAAGATCCCTCAAAAAGATTATTAGTCAATTTTTTGATTCAGGTTTCATCGATGAAAATTGTTTGTAAATTTTGTCAATTTTGTAATAAGGTAACAAGTAACTATAATATGCACTTGATGTTAAGTTGCTTTACACTATTAGACGACAGAGAAAATATGTTTGAGGACATTTTAGATATACTTGATGTAAATGAGTATGTTTTGTTTGAGGATCAAGATCCTGAACTACAGTTTTTATCTTTAATGGGGTGTGTTCAAGGCACATGTTTTGAAAACATATCATTCACAAAATGGAAATGCATAATGATAATAGTTGCCTCAACAGTTTATAAAAACAAAAGTCTGTTTGCCATAGACTGTCGAAACCTGTAATGTCCTAGCAGAAAATTGTACATATATATATATGTTTTCTTTTTTGCAATTTTTGTTGTTAATTAGTTAATTATCTGTTAATTCATACAAACTCTCCATTAATTTGGAGGAAATAAAGAATATCTTATCTTATCTTATCTTATCTTATCTGTCTACGAGAAAACCATGCAAAAGGTTATGGGAGCAAGGTTCTCTGATCAACTTCATGTTTTGTGTGTAAATTATTTCTATAATATGAAATATTTTGCCACAAATTTTTTTTCAGTGCGGTCTCACTTAAGGGGGTATATCGACATTGTTACTAAAAATAGAATTCTTGGTCCTTACACATGTTGAAAACAGGAATTTTATAGGATTTTATATTCAAAAATTCAGCATTTTATTTAATAATGATATAAAATATCCATATATGGTTGAAAGTAACAAGATACACTTGTTTCGGAAAATTTTTCATAATCACAAACTGTGCCCCCGTTTAAGTGCAAAAAGGTCACAAATCTGGCATATTTCCAGATTTTTGAAAACTGGTGAAAATACTCACCTTTCAAAAACCTATATTCAGAAAGTGACGCTTAGAATCAACTCAATCATATACCAATTATTAGACATCATGTCTTTCTACATTATATAAAAAATCTGTCTTTGGACTCTCAAATTTTTGGCTGTACTTTTTACTTAAAGTTGGACATTTTTTTTTCAATTTTCAAATTATCTCATCCTTGAACTTCAGCAAGGAGTTTTTAACTTAGTTAAATATTTTCAAAAATTTAAATTTTGCTATTGAAAAATACCAGTATGTTGTATATTTTTGCTCTTAATCAATTTAATTATTTCTAAGGGGTTAAATGGGGTTAATGGGGGGGGGGCTGACTTGTATTATTTTACATTGTCTTTGAAAAGGGTGATATTAACATACTACTTAGAACCTGTTTGTCAGTCAATAGACCAAGTGTGTTCTCTCTTATCTTAGGAAAAAAAAATAAATTTGCTCGATAGATAATAAAAATAGTACATTGGTACCTGCAAATAAGTAGATGGCCCCTTTTAGTTTGGAGTTCACAAGGTCAAAGGTCAAGGGTTACAATCGCTAGATATACCAGAATGTAGATTTTAATCATTCAAAATCTTGAGGACCCATTGCGTCACAGACATCAAATTTAGTATACTGGTTTCTTGAAAAGTAGAGGACCCCTCTAGATTTTTAGGTCACAATGTCAAAGGTCAAGGGTCAAACTGAACAAAAAGGAATATCAGAACCATTTTCTTGACAGACATTTTGTCATGGCAACAAACTCAAAATGAATGAACACCAAGTTTTTAAAATCAACAAATTAGGACTTTTCTAATTTTTAAATTCATTGCAGATTCAAATTTGAATATTACTCAGTAACTAAGTACATTCAACAACAAAAAAAATTACAATGCTTGACTGCTTCCTGATATTTTATATTCACTTCCAAAATTAAAATGACCTTGAAATTTTGTATGCTTGAAAAAATTCCACTTGCTTAAGTATATATCATGATTCTAAATTAGGATAAGATTTAAAAGAAAAAATCACAGCTTTCCAAGTCATATTCTGAATTATTTGCTATACCTGTATACAGGAAATTAGTCTTTATAATAGTGTTATATTTGGTAAAACAAAAGCACTGTTGACCTTGATCTTTGACCTTATCTAGCAAAACAAACACTGAAAATTTACTCTGAATTTTTGTGTATTCCTGCAAGTGAAACCTGATACATACAAAAATTAAGATGTTAACAATGTTGAAGTACGTGTACCAATAAAATCGTACAAGTTAACATATATGAAATACCCTGAAATATTGGTCACTACGCAAGCTTCTTCAATTATAAACTGTCTTTTTTTCTTCAAGTTCGGTACACCATTTGGGTTGATCTTGAGGTCTCAAGCTTTCAAAATCTATAAGGTGTTTCCAAACTATTCTGTTCAGTATGACCCCATTTTCTTCCTATGTAGCATCCAATAGGTTCTGGAGAAAATTTAACAAGCACTGAAATTTCCGCTCCTGGTTTAAAGAACAACTGGACTGTCTCCAAATACACAAAAGTAGTACTCAAAGCATGTACGGTACATGCCAACTTTCCCGATTTAGGCGGGATCCTCCCGATTTTACCCTTTCATCCCGCCTTCCCGATCGGGAGAGAAAATTGCCCAAATTTCCCGATTTGAAAAAAAAAATCACTTAAAATTTCAGATTTTAAGTTTCCCTACCGTTGAATTTTGACAATTAGCCACAGGAAATCACTTCACGCATGAACGCACGCAGTTGTCTAGGTACGAGTAGCTTATAGCTTGGGGGAATTAGGGGATTATCTTGTCAGTTTTAAGGGGTAAACAAATAGATTAACGTGATAACTGTTAGTCGTTTTATTAAAAACATAAATCAAAGACAATAAAATACTAATTAAACCATAAAATCGGAATCCAAAGAGATCGTTTTTTAAAAACGAAAGTAGAAAACTACAAAGCATAGCTGATGATTTTATCTACCTATAATGAAAAATATTTTTAAATTGCCAATTAAAATATTATGAAAAAATTAAGATGAAACAATCAAGTGTATTTCAATTAGAATTTCTTTTCCCTCCCTTCTCCCAAAAGTAATGTGCATGACTTAAGGAAATACCCACATGGCACCATCAACCCTGACAAATTTCATGACTTTAAAAAAAAATCTTTTAGATAGGTGGCATAAATTTCTGTAAATTTAATATCTAATTAGAATTTCTATAATATATAAAAAATCTCAAAAATGTTTCCAGAAACAGGACTTCACAGTATCAAAACCTCATATTTTTTAGCCTTTGAAAAAATGATTTAAAAGTTGTAAAATTTTCAATTTTTCACTAAATTATGTGTTCTGGTAATAAAAAAAATGTTGTTTACATATGTAACTAAATACCCCTTCTTAAGTGAAAGAGGCACCTATTTTAGCAGAAATATTTCAATTTTGGAAAGAAAAACATTTTTTGTGTTAAATTAATTCTTAAGTTGTATTGATAAGTAATATCGATGTTATAAATTTAAAAAAGATCATTTCATAATCATTTAATTTCACGACAAAATGTCGCGAATTTAAAGCTTTGAAAATTGTCATCACGCGCTAAATCCCCCATGGGAATTTTCAAAAGTTGGCATATACAGTACCTGTGAAAAAGGACAGTTTTCAGATTATATTGAAATAAACCATACTTAACATATTCTAAGATTTTTTAAATAAATGTCATGTTTATGATAATGCTACATTTATATTTTCCAATTTAAGAAAATGTCATCAAATGACTTGGGTAAGATTATACACAAATTCTTCTGGCTATCTTTGAAAAAAACAAGAGCTTCTTATCTTCTTGGAGTAAAGTAACAGAATAGGGAAAAATGCATGTGGCAAATTGACAGAAAGACAGACAAGGCAATTCCTATACTATGGTATAACACATCTTTACCATATTCTCAGCAGTGGCAAGTAATTGGTCATGCTCGTGCTGCATCTGCATTGTCCCTCCTCTTCTTATTTCTGGATTCTGTTCACAAAACTACATTGGAAACCCTACGTAGTAATTCTTTATAGCTCCACAGCTGAAAATTCAATTGTAAAGCCCAGCCCTATCCAGGGAAATGAATATGAATAATCTGAAATTACACGAGAAATATAAGAATGAAATGAAATATTCTTTACAAAGTACAATTTCCCAGTCTTATATTTATAATATCAGTTGTTTTAAACACAAACCTGTCAAGGAACACATGGTGACCTTTGAATTTGAATAGTCTGCAGTCTGCACAAGTATTTGACAATTCTTTTTTCAAAATAAATTTGATCTCCCATAAAGAAAATTCTACTATTCCATATAAAGCCAAAAATCATACCTGTAGCTATCTTCATAACATCTCATAAATATCTGAAAAAAATATTGTGTTTCATGAGATTCTTTATAATCATGCATCCCACATATGAGGCAATTATGGGGATTTAATTGACAGTGAAGACCCACCTATCTAATTCTTAATTTACCCTATTAGTAAACAGTCTTAGAAAACCCTGGGCCTATTCAACTTTTCCTTCCCTCTTCATCACCCCACAAAAGCTACTTAGATCTCTGTGCTATTTGTAATTCAGCAGAATGTGAATATGTTGCATACATGTATGTATTTTGCAATATTGTTGAATTTATACAGATATTTTTATTGCTACATGTATATGTACCAACCTTAATATTTCTCTTGACATGTTTGCTACATGTAGGTATATATTCAGGTCCAGTACAATCACTAGATTTAGCTACGTAGGTAGATTTTTTTTATAGAAATAAATAACTTTGGTAGCTAAATAAAGCTACTTCAGGTAGGTAAATAAAGCTAACTAAGTAGGTAAATCAAGCTACGTAGCTAAATCTAGTGATTGTACCAGACCTGATTTTGTCTTGTTAAAAATCTTCTCTCGTATAAATTCAAGTCCCCATCAACATTGTTTATTTATTTCTTTTTTAAATATCAAGAAGCCTTTTTTATAATGTACATAGTATTATAAACCAAGATCCAACTACACGTACCTGTTTCACTTTCAAATCAAACGTTGTTGATTCGGTATCATCATCACTACATCCGTCTCGCTACCAAATGAATGTTCGCTGTCAGAATCATATTCATCAAAATCAGAGCCAGAATTTGAAGACTCGTTGACAATATTCATGCACCTGAATCTTTTTCTGAGGACATACAAAACGTCGCGCAGAAGGATAAAACGTACGCTCATCTAGGACCTGGGGTCCCCCGCAAATAGTTCGTCATTTTGCGTAGTAATAAAACATTCTAGGAACTCTTCAGGCATCAAAGGCACAAAAGTAAATTCATCGATATCAATACGGAGACCTCAGGTCACCTTATATATTAATTTAATTTTATATGATAGACAATTTTCTTTGTCTTACTCCAAAATAATCATATTTATAACTTTATAAAGATCAACTTTCTAATATATATATATTAGCAGAAACATGAAAGTAACAAAGGGTGACCAGAGGTAACCTCATATTGTATATCAATATGGGGAACAGAGATCACCTTACATTGTACATCAGTAGGGGGACCAGAGGCCACCTTATATTTTACATCATTAGGGAGACCAGTGGTCACCTTATATTGTACATCATCAGAGGGATCATAGGTCACCTGACATTTTAAATTAATAGGGGTCCAAAGGTAATCTTTTATTGCACATAAGAAGGGGGACCTGGGGATACCTTATATCGTACATCATTTGGGGGACCAGAGGTCACCCAATATTGTACATCAGTAGGGGGACTACAGGTAACCTAATATTGTACTTTACATCAGTAGAGGGACCAGAGGACACCTTATATTGTACATCAGTAGGGAGACCAGAGGACGCCTTATATTGTACATCAGTAGAGGGACCAGAAGACACCTTATATTGTACATCAGTAGGGGGACCAGAGGACACCTTACACTATACATCTGTAGGGGGACCAGAGGACACCTTATATTGTACATAAGTAGGGGGACCAGAGGCCACTTTATATTGTATATCAGCAGGGGGCCAGGGTTCACCTTATATTTAAAATCAGAAGGGGGACTAGAGGTCATCTTATATTGTACATCAGTAAGGGGATCAGAGGTCACTTTATATTGATCATCAGCAGGGGTACCAGGGTCATGTTATATTGTACATCAGTAGGGGGACCAGAGGTCCCCTTACATTGTACATTAGAAGGGGACCAGAGAACATCTTATATTGTACATCAGTATGTTGACCAGAGGCCACTTTTTATTGTATATCAGTAGGGGGACCAGCGGTTACCTTCTTTTTAACATCAGAATGGGGACCAGAGGTCACCTTATATTGTACATCAGTAAGGGGATCAGAGGACACTTTATATTGTACATCAGCAGGGGGACCAGGGGTCACCTTATATTGTGAATCAGTAGGACCAGAGGCCACCTTATATTGAACATCAGCAGGGGGACCAGGGGTCACCTTATAATGTACACCAGTATGGGGACCAGAGGTCACCTCATATTGTACATCAGTAGGGGACCAGTAAGGGGACCAGAGGTCACCTTACATTGTACATCAGTAGGAGGACTAGAGGTCACCTCATATTGTACATCAGAAGGGGGACCAGATGTCACCTTATATTGTACATCAGTAAGGGGATCAGAGGCCACTTTATATTGCACATCAGTAGGGGGACCAGAGGTCACCGTATATTGTACATCAGTAGGGGGACTAGAGGTCACTTCATATTGTACATCAGTAGGGGGACCAGAGGACGCCTGATATTGACATCGGTAGGTAACCTTATACAAGGGTCGTTTAATGAATAGTGTCTTCGGTGCTCGGAAAGAAACAAAAGTCGCTTTTCAATAATTTAGTTATAATGATTTAACCTAAAATTATCTTTTCATTAAAACACATGTAAGTAACATTTTTTATTCAATTTCTGATTCATTTTCAATTGTTTTTGAACTCATTTTCGGGTATGAACCTTTGTATACTGGAATATTGCACATCCTATGATTTCCTGGACTTGTTTCTTCCTTCTGAAAGGCGTTTTCTCCAGTTTGGCAAATGGAAGAAGTCAAAAGGCGAAAGATCTGGCGAATATTGTTAATGTTAATGAACATTAACTTTCGTTTTTCCCCAAGACTCCTTTACTCTTCAGGGCTTTCGGGTTTGGACGCTGTCATGAAAAAAATCTAATGTTGTGGATTTCTGATTCTCATTAACCTTTTGATTTTTTTGCAAAAAAAAATTGCTTTCTGGATTCCTCCAGAAATTAAACTGCATCCCCGAATACGAATAAGAAAATTGCCTATAAATCTATTTTTGTGCTCTAGCAATGCTCTGCTCTTCTCAGACCTTTGCTGTTTTTTGTCAAGTACATCTTATTGTAAATTTTGTTTTGAGGGTTTTAAGCAATAGATTCAAGTTTCATTATCTTTTTGAAATTCAAGTAAACGTGGATAGCTACAATTACTGACATTTTTAATAATTGTTCATATATTCTTATACATAGTCGTTTTCACTCAATTTTTTTTTTAAAAAGGGTTTTTTTTGAGTTCTAAGCTTTTTTTCTGTCAAACGTTTTTAAAACAGTGTGAACTACTCCCGAAATGATGTCTATTTTGATTGATTGATTGTATACGCAGTTATGATAAGGCTGTCCGAAGGCTTAAAATGCCTTATAAATATACATTTTATTTTGAGCGAAATTTTAATTTTAATGTGTAATCCTTGTTGTGAAATTGCAGTCAACTTGAGATAATAGTTTAATCAGGTTTTATTTTCATGCATTTTAGTGATGTCACATGACTGTGATAATCACGTGACGGAGTTTTATGATATCCTAATTGTTGCACAAAAATCGCTTCGGCACAAGTGCAAAACAAAATCATTGTGCAAAGTTTGTTGCATGGATCACTTCATCGTGACCTCTGGTACATAGAAAGTGCTGGGGGTAGGTTTTACCTTTACTCGTGTAGAAAATATTTTACGAGAAATTCAACTTACCAACATAAGAAGGGGTATTTTCCACTCTTTATCGCGATTTATTCAAAAATGGCTCAACTGCACACAACCCCCCAGCAAAATTCAGTTAGAGGACATATTTCTCTTCTAGATTTACACAGAATACTTTTAATTTGTCCTAGGCCTTGTTTATCACTTGTGCCAGTCCAATATAAACACGATTCATAAATTTTAACTCCGTCTACGGACGTGTAAGGGGAGCGTATCACACATCATTTTTGCTATTGTTTGAATATGTGCATATCGGACAAGCAAAAGGTATAAAGATATTTTAAATTTCAAATGTTCAAATCATAACAGCACACTCGAGTTTAAAACAATCCTTACACTTGAATTAAACAAAAAGTCCCCAAAATAAATCTACATGCCATGTAATAATTATGACACTTTCCACGTCATGTCAGCTCAAGTATGCAGTGACTTGACGTCATATTCTATTATGACGTCATATCTAGGTAGTTCAGAGAAGTAACTACAGTTTGAACAGTTTGATATTTTACGGGCAGCCTTATCCTAGCTGCGTACTGTTTAACGTCCCTCTCCAGAATATTTCACTGAAATGGAGACGTCGCCATTGCCGGTGAAGGGCTGAAAATTTAGGCCTATGCTCGGCACTTACGGCCTTTGAGCAGGGAGGGATCTTTATCGTGCCACACCTGCTGTGACACGGGGCCTCGGTTTATACGGTCTCATCCGAAGGACCTCCCCATTTAGTCGCCTTTTACGACAAGCAAGGGGGTACTGAGGACCTATTCTAACCCGGATCCCCACGGGCGATGTCTATTTTGAAAGAGGGCGTATAAGGCGTGTACAATCCCCCACTCTGAGACAAAATGTTTTTCAATTTTCAAAAATCACAAAAAAGTTATATTTTTCTAAAATCATGTTATCAGTAATGTCATCTTCAAAATATTTTATTATTTTATTTTTCTGAACGACTTATCATTTGATAATATTTATTTCAAAGTTGACAGTTAAGCATATTTAGTGGAAAATGGGTTTAATAGGGCTATAAAAAACGAATTTTGAAATTGAATGGGTTAAGTCTCCATTCTTTGTGAACGCTTAAATGATGGAAATGTAAATGTGAAATCTATTTCATGTGTCCAAAAAATGAAATCTGAACCCATTCTATATGAAAATCGAACTTTTCTGAAAAAAATTCCGCTTCAACAAACCCGTCCATTTAAATCACACTGAAAGACGTCAAAAGTGAATATATTTCGTAGCGTCTTGGTTAAAGCGGATGGTTAATAAAAGATAAAAAAAAGCGGTTGGTCTTGGACTAAACCTGAGCTATGAAGAGAGTTCGAATCATACATGAAGATTTTTCTTCTTTTTTTTGTTTTCAAATGTCTTAAAAACATGAGTAAAAAATAAATTATTCATAGTTTATTAAAACAATGTAATACAGAATTTGATATGTAAAAGATGTTATAAACGATAAAATTTTGAAAAAATACTACTTTTCGAATTGAGAAATGTCTTTTATCATAGCGGGGGATTGTCCTCGCCTTGTACGCCTCCATTCTTTGCTATGTGTCAATCATACACCATCAGTGATTATTTGTTGAAATTTGGCAAACAGTACATTATTTGTATAATTTTTGTTTGCAAGTACGGTATCCATTATTGATGCCCATTATATATATATTTTTTATCATTGAAATCCAAAGCTCAATTGTCTATAAAACAGACATTGATTGCAGTAAATTTTTACATATTTCAGTGAGTATTTCTTTGGGATTCTTAACAAGTTTTACAGCAGCTTTAATGAACGGTTTAAATTCACTCTAATTTACTGATTCTTTACAATTCATTTTTAATGCAGTGTCTCGAATACCCTTGTTTTCCAGCTTCTCACAATTAAACTATGTGATGAAAAGTAGTCACATCAATTGTTGTAAATTCATTAAAGATGCAATAATGCAAAAAATTGAAGCTTAATGCCATATGATATCTGTATTGTATGTCATACAGTTCAGGACATTATTAATTGAACAGCCCTCGTAATTTGTACATCAGTAGGGGGACAAGAGGTCACATTATATTGTACATCATTAAAACTAATGATAACACTATTTTGAACGACAATGAAGAATGAAGAAACCGGAAGACACTTTATATATTTTACATCAATAAGAAGACCAGAGGTCATCTTATATTGTAAGTCAACAGGGAGACCAGAAGACACCTAATATTTTACATAAATATTGAGACCAAAGGACTCCTTATTTGGTCACCTGAATCAACTCATGTGACATATTGCTATCAGTTTTTTTTCTGCCGTCGTGCGCTGTGCATTTTGCGATAACATTCGAACATTTTCAGCTTTTCTCTGTAATCCCTCAATCATTTACAACCAATTTTGGCATAAAGCATCTATGGGCGAAGGGGAGATTTTTTAATTCATGGTCCCTGCTCTCCACCCCCTAAGGCAAGAAAGTTTGGGCGAAACTACTACAATTGATGAAATCTTTAAAAATCTTCTTTACTCATTAACATCAAGCCGTCGAACTGTTGGCATAATTATTTTAAGCATTGACTCCATACCAAAATTGTGAAATTTTTTGTCCCAAGGTCAGGGGCCCTGTGGTTAGGACAGGGCTATAAAAATTTATATTAATTTATAAAATGCATTTATTCTTTAAAAATATTTCCCTCTGCCCCTGGATATTAAACAAACTAACTACATGCAAAGTTGTGATGAGGAAGGGTATTCTCTCCAAAGTTTTGAAATTCCTGGATATTAATTAAACTAACTACATATATTTATGATAAGCAAGGGAGCGTCTTCCAGAATTATAAATTTCAAGGCCCCTGGCTCATGGGTACCATGTAATTTGTAAACAATACTGTAATTGAATAAATGCTTTGAAATTTGTTCTTTGGTATAAACCAATTTTTTTTATGAACAATGGTCCTTTTTTCAAAATTGTGAAATGTATGACCTCAGGATGAGGGTTTTTTTTGTCGATGAGCACTACTAATTATTGCTAAGTATTACCGATTATTTGAAACGAAAGTTTTAAAGTTTTACAAGATGTTCAGATGACCTATAAGATCCATAGTCCTCTTGTCGTGTTCTTAAGTGAATATCTAGCATCTCGTTAATATGCATTTTATCTGTAACCTCTGGTCCGCCCTTGTTTTCTTTTTAGGTGTCTAGAATCGTTGATGCTTTATCTCTGCATTCATATAAATTTTATTTTAGGTCTGATTTCCTTAAAAATGTACAACAAAAGGGACCACTGGTCTCCCTATTTATGTACAATACAAGGTGACCTCTGGTCCCCCTTGTGATGTAAAATATAGAGTGACCTAAGGTCCTCATAATGATTAACAACATAGGGTGACCTCTGAACCCCTATTGATGTATAAGGTGACCTCCGTTTCCCCTTATGATGTACAATATAATCTGACGTCTGCTCTTGTACAGTATAAGGTGACCTATAGTCCCCTCTCTGTTCTACAATATAAAGGTGACCTTTAGTCTCCATAATAAAATAACATATAAGGTGACCTTTGGTCAACTTATTGATGTACAATATTAGTTTACCTCTGGTCCACCTAGTAACGAACGTCAAAACTGACCTGAAGGCTCTGTCCCCCTACTGATGTACAATATAAGGTGACCTCTGGTCCCCCTACTGTTATCTCCTACTGATGTACAATATAAGGTGTCCTTTCGTCCCCCTAATGATGTACAATATAAGGTAACCCCTGCTCCCCCTACGGTTGTACAATATAAGGTGACCCCTGGTCCCCCTATTGCTGTACAATATAAGGTGACCTCTGGTCCCTCTACTGATATACAATATAAGGTGATCTCTGGTCAACCTACTGATGTTCCCTACTTATGTACAATATGAGGTGACCTCTGTTCCCCCTTCTGATGTGCATAAAAGGTGTCCTATGGTCCACTACTGATGTACAATATACGGTGAGCTCTGGTCACCCTACTGGTGTACAATATAAGGTGACCCTTGGTCCTCCTACTGATGTACAGAATAAGGTGTCCTCTGGTCCCCCTACTGATGTCCCCCACTGATGTACAATATAAGGTTACCTCTGGTCCCCCTACTGATGTTCAATATAAGGTGACCTCTGGTCCCCCTGCTAATGTACAATATAAGGTGGCCTCTGGTCCCCCTACTGATGTACAATATAAGGTGAACCCTGGTCCCCCTGCTGATATATAATATTAGGTGTCCTCTGGTCCCCCTACTGGTGTACAAAATAAGGTGACCCCTGGTCCCCATTCTGATGAACAATATAAGATAACCCCTGGTCTCCCTACTGGTGTATAATATAAGGTGACCCCTGGTTCCACAACTGATGTACAATATAAGGTGTCCTTTGGTCCCCCTACTGATGTACAATATAAGGTGACCCCTGGTCCCCCTACTGATGTATGATAAGGTGACCCCTAGTCGATCCCCCTACTGATGTCCCCTATTTATGTACAATATAAAGTAACCTCTGGTCCCCCTACTTATGTACAATATAAGGTGACCCCTGGTCCCCCTGCTGATGTATAATATAAGGTGTCCTCTGTTCCCCCACTGGTGTACAAAATAAGGTGACCCCTGGTCCCCCTACTGATGTACAACATAAGGTGACCCCTGGTCTCCCTACTGGTGTACAATATAAGGTGACCCCTGGTTCCACAATTGATGTACAATATAAGGTGTCCTTTAGACCCCTACTGATGTATAATATAAGGTGAAACCTGGTCGGTCCCCCTTCTGATGTCCCTTACTTATGTACAATATAAAGTGACCTCTTGTCCCCCTACTTATGTGCAATATAAGGTGACCCCTGGTCCCCCTACCGATATACAATATAAGGTGATCTCTGGTACCCCTACTGATCTTCCCTAGTTATGTACAATGTGAGGTGACCTCTGTTCCCCCTTCTGATGTACATTAAAGGTGTCCTATGGTCCCACTACTGATGTACAATATAAGGTGACATCTGGTCCCCCTACTGGTGTACAAAATAAGGTGACCCCCGGTACCCCTATTGATGTACAATATAGGGTGTCCTCTGGTCCCCCTACTGATGTCCCCCACATATGTACAATATAAGATGTCCCCTGGCACCCCCTACTCATGTACAATATAAGGTGTCCTCTGGTCCCCCTACTGATATCCCCTACTAATGTACAATATAAGATGTCCCCTGGTCACCCTACTGTTGTACAATATAAGGTATCCTATAGTCCCCCTACCGATGTACAATATAAGATGACCCCTGGTCCCCCTGCTGATGTATGATATAAGGTGTCTTCTGGTCCCCCTACTGATGTACAATATAAGGTGTCCTTTGGTCCCCCTACTGATGTACAATATAAGGTGAACCTTGGTCCCCGTACTGATGTATAATATAAGGTGACCCCTGGTCGGTCCCCCTACTGATGTCCCCTACTTATGTACAATATAAAGTGACCTCTGGTCCCCTTACTGATGTACAATATAAGGCGTCCCCTGGTCCCCCTGCTGATGTATAATATAAGGTGTCCATTGGTCCCCCTACTGGTGTAAATTAGGTGACCCCTGGTCCCCCTACTGATGTACAATATAAGGTGACCCCTGGTCTCCCTACTGGTGTACAATATAAGGTGACCCCTGGTTCCACAACTGATGTACAATATAAGGTGTCCTTTGGACCCCCTACTGATGAACAATATAAGGTGACCCCTAGTCCCCCTACTGATGTTCAATATAAGGTGGCCTCTGGTCCCCCTACTGATGTACAATATAAGGTGGCCTCTGGTCTCCCATGTGATGTAGAACAGAAGATTACATCTTGTCTCCCTTCTGTTGTACAACATAAGGTGACCTATGGTCGCCCTAAAGATTTACAATATAAAGTAACCTCTAGATCTGGTCTTATTAACTTTTTTACCTCTGGTATCCGCATTATGATTATGGGAAGAAGCGTAAGTCTTATATTGTACATTAATAAGGATTTCATACTTCACAAATATATGAATGAGACAATGGTAATTTTATATTGTACATTATTACAATGGGACTGAAAGTTGTAAGTAGCCAATAATTTTAAATCATGGTATTTGTAAAATTATTCTTCAAAGTTGCGACCCTAATTTGTTGACAGGGAAAAAGTGCACAATTTCTCCAAATTCTCTTAATGTATGTAATTGGAATTTGAAGGATTAGTCAACTTGCCTGACTTCAAATACAGTATATGTATCCTAAATATAAATAACAATATGTGCATTTTTTAAAGTTAAATTTTTTTTTTAAATGTAGTTTTGATTGGATTTATTCCAGGCCAAGGGGAGGAGAACTCCATGCAGCCCCAAACTTCGCAATACAGGGGGTAAATATTCCTTGTAAGATAAATAAAATCAGGGGTTTACAAAAAATTGTTAAAGTGATGGGGTCGCCTATTGAAGCATGACCTCATAAGGAAGACAAAGGAGACATTAAATAATTTATTAACAAATAATTATTCTATTATGTTAAAGGATTGGTGGAAAGTCCGAGCGAAATGAAAAGGTAGCCTGGGGTGGTAGGGGGCAAGATCTTCATCCTCCCCCTGCTTGTTAGAGATCTGCGAATGCAGAGACTGGAAATCGTTTGTACTCTGAGTCGCTTACTATTAGTAAGGAAATCAGAGGTTAGGCACTGTGTTATATAGATACTATAACCTTACATGGAATAATAAAATCATAGGGGAGACCACAGGTCACCCAACATAATCCAGAAATGTTAAACTCTGATATATCATAATATTGCAGTTAATGTTTGCTCAGCACCCCCCCCCCCCCTTTATCTTTTCTAATACCCATCAGATGGTTATTCCTATGACAAAAATAAATTTTCTGGGTTTTTCTTTACACTGTAAAGGCTTCACAGTATATCGATTTATTGTATTTTCACTTTACGTATACAAGGCACTACATTTTGTATCGGAGTAAACAGGCCCGATAGTCGTGAACTGAGCAGGGGACCACAGGTCCTAGTTCAGCGTACGTTTTATCCTTCTGCAAACGTCGCAGGAAGCCATAATGTTTACATGTGGTTACGGAACCGTACATCGATCCCGATGGATTTCATAATATTTTATGTATTTTTTACTTAGGCCACTAGCATATATGTAACAAATTAAATTTACAGGAAGGACAATTTTCTTAAAACCAAACATAATGTATGCCTAAAACGATTAAATGACAGACATCTTCATAAACATAATCATTATCTACCTTCTCTACAGAAGAGTGCAACAGGGGAGATAATTCTTACAAAATCTAAAATAACTGTAAAATACGTTTTTTTCACATGAAAAGCAGGGGAAAATTAATTTATAGCTTGTATAAAATTCAAAATAATTTTTATTGTTTATATTTGTAAATATATTGCACAAAATTCATTTAAATTACTGTAAAAGTTAAACTTTTAAAATCACCCTTTTTTCTATCATTTGAATTTGAGATGATTTTATTACGATGTAACTTTTATGTCCTTGAGAGTCCAAAGGTGGATTTTATATATTTTTGAGATAATATCTTAGAGATTTTTAAATGAACAAAATATTGAAAAAAGAAGCGTCACTTTCTAAGAAATATATCCCTGAATATTGACAAAAAATGAATCATTATCATTTCTTGTCACCATGCCAATATTTGTGCTCTTGGGGCAGCCTTTTGTACAGGGGTATTACAAAAATTTTGATTCCAACTTAATCTTACGACTCAATTCTGTGAGAAAACATTGCCATTTTCTTCATATAATTGTTTTTTTCTTGTTTACTTTTAAATATAGATATGGTCGTTTTTCACCAATTTTTTTGCATTTTCCCTTGAATATTGACCAAAATGGATTATTGGCTGTTACTAAAAATAGAAACAACCGATGCAAAAATAAACAACATATTTCTGACTCTCAATGGGTGTCCTTAAAGTTCATAATAAAAATTAGTTTGTTCTTGAGACTGCCTACCAGAGCATTTTTCTATATATCTGCATGGTTTTCTCGTAGACACGCTCTTTAAAATAATAAAAATATACATATGCATACATTTACATTTTATTTTATTTATCTATTTACTTTTTTGGTATAAAAGTATATGAACGTATCATAAAATAATGCAGAAAATTCAATCATGTTGTCGAGCTGGGGAAAAACGTGTCAAACTTTAGTACAATTTTCTTCGATATATTTCTAAAAAACATATATGATTTCGCATACTAAAAATCGCTTGCTTTACTTGTTAGCAAAATAAGTTATCAGTTTAGTTTACTTAATTTAGATTACTGACCAAACATGATGAAATATTTGTCAAAATTAGTATGAAAGTAAAGCAAATTCTCTGGTAACATCTCTAGAGATACAACTTTCAAGCAATTTTTCCAGTTATACAAGATTTCTCTGTTATCATTAGTAGACCTATTTTTCCGTTCGAATTTATTTTAAATCGTAAATTTGAGAAGAAGAAAAATCTTGCTTTGGCCTTTAACTTTAGATAGTTAGATAAATCTTCGACGTATTATCAATAAACATTAGTTACATTCATTCATATGTCGATTCAATAGATCTCCCTGCGTGAGCTTGACATAAAATTTGATATAACACAGAGCCTGACACATTTGTTTCATGTTTGGATATTTTCCTTAAAAAATATATTAATGGTAGCCTAACAAAAATGCCCTATAATAAACGTGATGAATTCAACTTTTCAATCCTTAACTTCCCTAACTTATTAAGAAAATCAAGTTTACTTTGGTGAAAGAAAGAAAGAAATCTATACAGTAAACCTGTATAAAGTTGGACTCATTAAAATTTGTGGGAATTTTACTCATTGAAGCTTGTACAATGGAACAACTGAAAAATCTTCCTTTGAAATCCATCTTTGAAACCTTACAACAAATTAGAGACCAAATATCTTTAATGCAAAGGAAAGGCTCTCAATGTACGAGACAAAATGTGGAATTTATTCAACAAGCTCATATAAATGTCCAGGATGACAATCACAACAACGAAATTTCAATAAGTTGTAGAAAATTGACGACGTCTCTAAATGAACTTGTTACATTTTTTATGGATACAGAAAAGAAGGAAAGCAAAGATCTGGAAGACTTAGTGCAAGAAAAAGCCACTATTGATGAAGAATTACGAATGTTAAGGGAAAATAAGACATCACTGGATACGAGAATATCACAACATAATGAATTATTAACCACCCTGTCTGGAAATCTTCAAAATGCCAGACATGATTTAAGCAATGCTCAGGGGGAAGTAAACAGACTAGAAGAAAAAAAGAGAGAAGCCAGAAGGAGCCAACCAGTAAGAGCCATTGTAGGTTGTACGTTTTGGTTCCCTCTTAGGACCAGTTGGAGCTGTTCCTGATGCTGCGTTTTCTGCAGCTGCGTCTAAACGTGACATATCTAACAGGCAAAATAGGGTAAGGCGTGCTGAAGCTAATTGTCGTAATTTATAAGAGAGATTTAAACAAAAAAAGAGAGATCACAATGAATTCAAGAAAGAGAAAACTAGACTTGAAAGAGAAGAAAAATGAAACGAATGATTTCTGACATTGAAAATAAACATAAATCAGTTGTACAAAGTAAACAGAAATAAGTTCAAATGCCTTGATAATCATAAGAAAAAAATTGTCATTCTGTTAATACCCTAGACGGAACAGCAAATGTTCTCGAATCGGAAGCCAAAAACGTTTAAAATTCAAAGCAGTGGATCAGCACTTTTACTGAAATTAAAAAAAAATACTCCTGTATTAATCTGCTGGTTACCTCCATCCTTTCATCTAGACCAAATAAATTTTTACACAATTTTATAAAGACTAAATGCCTATATTTGCATTACAAAACCATTTCTAAATAATTTAATCGCTTTTAACAAGGTAAGACGTAGGCGCTCCTGAGTTACGTATTATGTGAAAACAGAGTAATAAAAGTAATTAAAACCTTAACAAAGGAAATTATACAACGAGTGCAATAATTCTTTAAAAAATCTATTTCAAGTATTAGAAAAAAGATTTAATGAGTGGGCATTTGATTAAACCGCATGACATGTATATTGATAGGTTTTTTTTCTGAAATTCTTGACACTATGTTTTGACGTTACATTGCTGTTAAGGTGGAATGCCACACCATTATTTTATTTTATAGATCTTTGAGTCATCCTTTTTAAACAATGGTTTCAGCATTGAAAGGCCGTTATTAGCTTTTAATCATTTTATATGATTTTTTTGGTATTTTTTCAAAGAAAACAAAAAAATTATTTACATCTAAATTAGATGCTTTCTTGTAAAATTTTTGCTGTAAATGAATGCATCATATGAATAGACTTTTCAATTTTTTTAAAATTATTTATGAAAATAAAACACATAATTTGTGAATAATTTTTAAACCTATGGTTAAAAACACCATAAAACTAGTCACAACTAAGGACAACATATTTGTCATTTATATTTTTAAAAGAATTTGAAACGAAATTGAGAAAAAAATTTATATAAAATAATTTAGCTAATATCGGCCTTTCAATGCTGAAATCATTGTTTAAAAATGATGACTCAAAGATCTATAAAATAAAAAAATGAAGGATGACTCAAATATCTATAAAATAAATAGGCATTCCACCTTAAGTCTACTCCGCGGGTACAAAACATGTTGATTTTAAAATGAAGTAAACTGATTTCTGTTAAATCGAATGGAATGAAACTTCATAAATCAACAAAACAAATATTTTTTACATATTATATTGTGCTTATCATAAATTTCTAGTGAGTAATACAGTATAAGAGATCTGAACCTGTATGGATTCCTATTTTGTGTGAGATCCCGATTCAATTTTTAAAAATCGGCTTTGGGCAGAATTTTAACTTACTTAATTTTTTTTCTATCATAAATTTTGTCACCATTTTTCAATGAAACATTGGGCAAAGAAGAGCAATGCCAGACCTTTGTTTTGAAAATCAGACTAGAATTAGAAATGTTCATAACAAGTATTTAAACCAGTACCGTAACCTAAAAATACTCTCTCTCTCTCTCTCTCTCTCTCTCTCTGCTTATGCTTTGCTTAAGGGATAAGAATCTAGAATCTTCCAACTTTGCCTTCAAGCAAAACAAATTCGAAGGTGTCGAACCCTTTTCATAGATAAAAGCATAGTATGTGGTCGATACATGTAACTAGTTTTAATTATTGTTTACATAATATAGTTCCTAAACGTTTGTCCTTCATTGGTGCAAAATCAAAATCGATGGTTTAGATGTCATAACGAATGCAAGTAAATTTTTATAAGATAAGAGGGATAAAAGTCCTTTTTTATTTGCCCAAATTCCTTGTTCGTGAACATTCTCTACTGTCATTTTCAATAATTTATTACTTGTTTCTTAAAATGTTTGATTTTACAGTTAAATGCATCTGTAGTTCATTTTTTTATATAACAATATTTGCTCTTATTGAGTCATTTTCCGCTGGATGTCAATAATGTTAAGACTTTTATTAAATGTTTGTTTCATTAGAATTGTTGACATTTTTTTATTTTATTTATTTTCAAGGCCATCGAAGTTTATTTTTCAAAGGGAATAGAAATTTCCAGTTTAAATCCAATTTGATTTCCACTTAAAAAGCTTAAGGGAAACATTTCCTTTAGTATACAGTCATAATTCTTCATCTTGGGTTACATGTGGGAAAATTATTGAATAGAAAAAAATGTTATGTTTTATTAACAAAACGGTTTCTCAGAATATAAGGTCATCAATATTTGGGTTGCATGTACTTTTGTTTTATATTAGTAAAACCCTAAAGTAAAGCGGACCTTAACGGTGGCACAAATCTGCCACTATAGACAGATGCAATCAAATTATTTTCACCATATACTAACATACATTGAATGAGCCAGGTCATCAGAATAGATTTGTAGCAGTTAAAAGTATCCATATTGTAACAACTACCGATGAAGGCGGATGAAAGTGCATTGAAAAGACAAGTATTTATATAAAGATCATAAACTTCATTAACTGTGGACGGCATATCTCGATTAATCCAAAAGAAAAAAATATTTGCAGACAAGAGCATTTTTGTGATTTATTACTTATTTGATGCATTCAATTTTTATTTTGGAAAACTTTTTTCAAATTTTATGCATAAATATCTCGAAGAAAGAATTTTTAAGACAAATATGTTACATGGGCACGTATTTAGTAATTTGTTTATGCTGATATCCACACTTCCTTTTAACGCATACCAAAGCATAAGTTAGTGGTTAGAGCGTATTCTCTAGTGTTGCGGAGTAAGGAGTTGATCTTAAGGTCGCAGTTTTAAATGGTTTCAAGCAACACTGTTCTAGACAAAAAACTATTTTACTGACAGTGTTAGATTATCTTTGGAAATATATCATGTTAATGTTTCATCACAGGTCGACATGTCCAAAACTTCATTTTTACAATAGCTCAAAAACTCCGTGTTTGAAATTTGAAACTTTCACAGTTTATAAATATATCTTTGATGAACGGATAGAAAGTATCACTTGATAACGAATACTGAATAAAGATATTTATCGAGAAAAATTGCTTTAACAAATGCCGATTTAAAAAAAACACAATTTTGTGCTTTTAGTGAAAGCCATCATTGCAGAAAAAAATAAATGCTTTTCAAAGAAGGGCAATTTGGACTTTGATATCCTCTAGTAAGTTGTTTTCCGTGTTTATTTGGTCCAAATGTCTTTTAAAAAGATTTTAATCCAAAGGTACATTGTAAGTGCCGGATTTAAAGGCGTCTTGTCTTTATACATGTCATGCTTTCAATAAGAGTCTTTCAGACCATTCACGTCCAATTTACCCTTCATTGATAAACACACATTATTTCTGCGATGATGGTTTTATAAAAGGTGCGGAATAAAGCAGATGCATTTTTTTAAAAAATATGTTAATTTTTTTATTACATTTTTCTCAATAAATACCCCCGGTATTTTTTTAAATATCTGTTTTCAAGTGATACTTTCTATCTGTTAAATAATCAAATATTTATAAACTATAGAGTGTCAACTTTATAAAGCATTATTTAGTTTTGGAGCTATTGTAAAAATGAATTGTTGAGCTTTGGTGAAACCTTAAATGTATTTCTAATAGGTAGACTTTATAGAGAATTTAAGTCTAGCTTACAGTTCGTACATGTACGTACAAAAGGGATTACAGTATCCAACGTCCCCCCATTGACTACAATAGAATCCTGAAATTTCCAATACTTGAGATTCCATCTTTTTCTTGTTTAGAATAAAAGTAGAAAATTAACTTTGGCATAATATTTTATCTTTATTTGCATGAGTTCCTAACTGTTTTCTAATTACTGCTTTTTCAACCAAACTAATCTTTTTAAATGGCGCCTACAGATTATAAACTGGATCCTTCCAGCTACTCAATTACATGTACAAAGAATATAGAATTTTTAAAAGGTAACCACTAATGACTTTTATAGATCTACATGTATGCCTACTAAAATATAGTGTTACGTCACTACTAAGAACTATGATAGAAACAGGACAATATTACTACTAAATGGCGGCTCATACAAAGAGAAAAAACTTTTACATATCAAACTTACTTGTAAGAATACAGGTGTATTTTAATTATCCATGTATTTATAAAAAGGGGAATTATTGTGTAGACCTTGACTGACAGTGCATTATTTCTAAATCCTAAACAGTACTCTATAACTTTCCAAACGGTAGTGGAGGGTAAAACAAATTTAATTTTTTTTTCTAATTCACCGAAATTGAATTGGTGATTATTAGCACTTTCTGTTAAAAAGGCTTTATTCATACACTGAACAAATTCCAAGGTAAAACATTCTGTTAAATCAATGTGAACCATATTAACCAACGACAAATAGAATTTTGCTGTTGATGCTGAATGATATGTTTAAATGGCATGAACCTTCTATAACAGTGGAAAAATTTTGACAAATGCTTTAATTTATAATCTATCAACAATAATTTTGTATTTAACTACAATAAGGCTTGTTATAGATTTTTGACTGAAGCTGTTCGTGAAATTCCGATGTTTCTACCCCTCGATCTTATAACTAGTGGTTTCCAACGTTTTGTTGAATATATGATAAGAAATAAAATTAAAACTCTATGATTAACGTTTCTTGAATGAAATCCACAAGCCAATACTATGCTTAAGTTAAGATGTCTCATCACAATACTTAGACGAAAGAAATACATTGCCATTGAAAATGATAAAACTTATGCTATTGCCAAAGCAACTTAGGGGCAAGTATACACTTGAAAATATCTGGATTTAGAGGACATTGTGTACATCTGAGGTTTGAAATAAAGCATTAGCTTTGTATTATATACTGTTGATTATTATGTATAATGTGGAGGACATTATTTCAACCAAATATGAACGTAAGCCCCAAATGCATGATAACAACATATAACTTGATTTATGGTCAGTATAACCCTTACAAATTACAATATTTGAATTTTCCCTGTTAATCATCAACTTTGCTTCAAACCACCCCTCCTCTTTTTTAACATATCTAAATGCCCTCTATTAAAAATGTATTTTAAAAAATCCTTGTTGTAACATTAAGAATGTTCAATTGATTAAAAATTGCGAACAATGATAAACACCGATTATAATGTTGTGATCAGTCATCACTTGATAGCATTTAATACTTAGAAAAATATTTACTGAAAAATAAAAAAAAAAAATGCATATACCAGAAGTTTTCTTTTTCTTTAAAAAAAAACTACACCTAATTAAATCCGTGCTTTTAATGAAAGCCGGCATTGCAGAAACAATATACAGTTAAAACCTGTCTTATCCGATATGCACTGGAAGACAAATTTTTTGTCGGATAGACAGTGTTGAAAAAATGGAAAATATAAAAATGGGAAATGATTTTATCGTCGGAAACCACAGTGTGCTGGATTATTCAGGTGTCGGATTAGACAGTTTTCACTGTGTGTTTATCAGTGAAGGGCAAGTTGGACTTCGACATCCTCTGGTAAGTTGTTTTACCTGTTCATTATGTCCAAATGTTAAGATTTGAAACCAAAAGTAAATTGCAAATGGCGAATTTTATAAGGGTCTTGTCTTTATACATGTCATGCTTTCAATAACAGTCTTTCAGAGATCATTGACGTCCAACTTCCAACTTCCCTAACAGATGTATTTAAAATATATATTTTTTGTCACGAATTTGTCATCGACGGCTAGGTACTTAAACGTGTTTCCTTTTTTTAAGGAAGTTCCTGTGTATATGAAATAATAATAACGAAATTAGGAATTTCAGAGTTCAGTATGTAACATAATCAATTTACAAATATTTGTAAAATTATAAACAAAGTTTCAAACGTAGGTTTTACACTAAATGATTTGTTTATTCTCAATCCATTGTAAACATCTGGGTTTCTTTTTACTATTTCATTTTTCTTGATAAACATACAAGTAGTATTTACAATTCCCTTGTTGTAACATTAAGAATAACAATTACGAACAATGATAAACACCGATTATAATGTTGTGATCAGTGTTACCCCTACCATCCCCCTTTCTTTTGTAAAATCATTCAAGAGTTTATAAATATTAGAAACACAGAGTCATATCGATTTCTTTAATTTATCTGAGTCGCCAGCATGGCGCAGTGGTTAGAGCGTCTGTCTCTAGAGTCGCGAAGTAAGGAGTCAATCCTTACGTCGCGGGTTTGAATCCCACTGTGGGACCTGGAAACCGGTCCTTCGGATGAGGCCGTATAAACCGAGATCTCGTGTCGCAGTAGGTGCTGGTACGAAAAAGATCCCTCGCTGCTCAATGGCCCTAAGTGCCGAGCATAGGACAAAATTTGCAGCTCTCCACCGCAAAGTGGTGGCGTGTCCATATGAGTGAAAAATTCTCGAGAAGGACGTTAAACAACATACAATGAATAAATTAATCAATCTGATTTTATTAAAAAATTAAAATAAAACAAAAAGTTTCAGTATTACGCTGACATAGAAAATTTTCAATCTAAGCCAATCGTGTATTTCCCCGAATAAGAATAATCCAACCATGCATTTAATCATTGAATCAAAAATTGGTCAATTTACTTGATAAAATATTATTGGGAAAACACGTGATTGAAAGAATCCTTTTTTTTATTTTGTTTGCTACAGAATTTGTGTACCATTTCAAGATCCAAAACAAAGAGAGGTGATTTAAAATTTCCTGATCCCGATCTAATTTATATTCAAGCTAACCCAACTCAAATAGCAAAGTTTTCTTCATAAAATAAGCGCATGTACTCTTTGGAGAAATAAATGCTATTTTATGACAAACAAGATAACTGCAGTTTTTTGGTCGTTAAATTTCCTTAATTATGTAGCTATATACGCCGCTACCACATTCATAAGAAATGATGACTTTCAACGAGGTTACTGATATTATTGTTTCATCAACTTTCTGGTTAATAATATACCTTGTTTTAGAAATTTTTCATACCCAGAGCATGCTCTTGCGTATCGAATCAACTAAGATACATAAACTCTAAATGCAGATGATGAAGGTATATTGCTGTATATGTAAGAGGCTTTGACATTTGAAAAGTTAAAGGCACCACGTTTATAATAGAGCTTGCTTGTTAAATTACCATTAAATACAAATAGCGATTGATTACTTAAGATGACTTTCATTTTGTGTATTAATGAAAATATTACAACTTTTATCCAGAAAATTCAGGGAAGAAATGCTCGAAAGCAAAATCCCTTCACTAGTATCGCCAACCCGTGATCAGTGTTGTGTACAGCAAGCGTTAAACAAATTGAATACATTAATGAACTGTTTTTATAAACAGGGCACGGGCTCTATTACTGTTAATATGTTTACGATTCAACGGGTGTGTTCAATTGTTACAGTCTGCTCTCACATCTGAGCACAGACTTAAAACATACTGTGAGTGGGTTTTGCTTTCAAACATTTCTTCTCTGAATTTTCTGGATTATAGTTCTAATATTTTTCATTTATACACAACAAAAGTGCAGCTTTTTTTAAGTATTAAGAATAAAATCAAAATTTGTTAAAGTGTTAGAATGTGTCATTCAAACGAGTCCAGAAATTCAATTCCAATAACTTCGAAATAAAAAAGATCGATTTTTATAACATTTATTATATTGTAATATGAAAAACTATAGCAACATTTAACATTTAATTATACAGAAAATTTGAGAACATGTGAGCTTTAAATCTGTGTCCAATCAGCTTGTCTAAGTTTTCGTCAAAGGTCAAAATTTCCAAATATGTATTCTAATAATAGCTAAAATGCTATGTGAGGTGAAAATTAAACTTAAAATTAAATAAAAACTTTACCAGTTTATAAATATATCATTGATTAACAGATAGAAAATATAACTTAATTACATTTAATACTTAGAAAAAAAAATATTGAGAAAAATTCTTTTTGAAAAAAGCATATATTTTCAAAAACTACACCTAATCTCTTCCGTGCTTTTATTGAAAACCACCATTGCAGAAACAATATACATTGTGTTTTATCAATGAAGGGCAAGTTGGACTTCGACTTCCCCTCTTAAGTTGTTTCCCGCGTTTATTATGTCCAAATGTTAGATTTGAAACCAAAAGTAAATTGCACATGGTGGATTTTATAAGGGTCTTGTCTTTATACATGTGCTTTCAATAACAGTCTTCCAGAGATCATTCACATCTAACTTCCCCAACAGACGACACATTCTTCAAAAATATAAAATGTTTGTCACGAATTCGTCATTTACGGCTAGGTACTTAAACATGTTTCCTCATGTTAAGGAAGTTACAGTGTATATGAAATTATAACGAAATTTGGAATTTTAGGGTTCAGTATGTAACATAATCAATTTACAAATATTTGTAAAATTGAAAGAAACTTAAAGTTTTATACGTAGGTTTTACACTTTGAAAGATTGATCCCTAGAAGGTTAACGTTCAGGGAAGTGAAATTTCCAGGGATTTTCTTTAATTGACAAAAATTCGGTTTTCCATGAAATTTATGAGTGTGTTTCACTTGATCTATATATTTCTTTTCATGTGTCCTGTATTTTTTAAATGAAAAATCAGAGAAAAACAATGTTTGTATCAATATTGATTCAATAAAAAAATTTATATATAGACTGAAAAAAAATGTTGAAATGACACTTTTTTAATTCCTTTTTTTTTTGACAAAGTATGTAGAAAACTTAAATAGCTACGTTTAGTTTATGTATATCTCAAGAACAAAAACTATAAGGTGCGCTTTTTGAGGTTTCTTTCAGGAGCCTTACATTTGCATTAAATGATCAAAAATATGTTGCTAATTTAATGAAAAAAATCTTTTGATAGATAAGACTATGGAATACCTTCCTGAGATTAACAGTCTCTACTCATATATTTTTGCATATGTGCTTTTATACATAGAACAAGGGTTTTAATGCATCCTGTAGAAAATAATTTACAAGTAGAATTATATAGAACAGCTTGGGTTTAGATTTCGTTTAAAAACAAATTTCCAATTGTTTTTGCCCTCTTTTCTGTATATTCCTTTTCAAAGATTTTAATGAGACAAAAGATGATAAGCTGATTCAACAGAAATTGAATCTGCTTTAAGAATTATTGTTTCTTTAAAAGATCATGACTTATCATTGACCTGTAAATTATGTATAGATAAAATGTTTAATTAAGTAATGAATCATCATTTTTTGAAAGATATAGTCTCGTAACTGCAACGTTGTGTGCAAACAAATTTGAGTATCGCGAGTTAGCAGTTATGACACTATATATTTTTTAAAAAAATATATGATCCGTTGCTTATATTTATATTTTTACTCGATCGGTACCTTGAATGCAAATATGATTTATATTTCAAAATGCATGTACCATACCATTCTTTGGGTAAGCTACGGTTAATGGAAGAACCAGTCCAAAAGTCTAAGTTCAAACTGAGCGTGATTTTCGATTTCCGCTAATGACATTTCATTTTCATCGGCGATTAACCTTTGTGACACCAAAATAAAAACCGTGCTTGAAATTTTTGACCCCCTTTCTGTGTTATGGTGTTTTGAATGCCTTAGATTTCCACACCTTTCAGGTGCAAAATACATGTGTAATGTAAATATAAGACTTTTTCGCTACATTTAAACGTAGAAGTTAAATCCTATATTGTCCTCAGAAGCTATTGCAAAGGCTACTTGTGAACAAAATCTGAAACAATGAAAATTTGCAGTTTAATATAACTTTTCACTCTCTAGATTTTTGGACGCAAAAGAGGATTAGATGATAAAAATTGGCAAATATATCTTGTTTCTTTATGATATTTAATCTTTTTTGAAATGCTAAACAAGAGGTTTATTTGCTTAATGCTCACCTGTGTATTTTTAATTCAATTTAATGCATGAATATATTTTATGTAGTTAATAGAATAACTACTTTATGAGTTTTACACAATCAAAGAAGAGGTATGAAGTTAGAAGCAAACACTTCCGTGTTGGTTTCAATGTCTTATGACAACATCTAGTTAGCCTTGCAGTTTTGTAGAAAGAGATCTTTAAAATAATTCTATATTCATAATTCGATGATAATTGTTAAATGCATATTTTCCTAAAATGAAAACCTTAAATTAAAAAAGGTCTGTGAAGCAGAAAATTGTGTTTTTATGAATTAAGGTGACAAAATTGTATCTTCAAAATGGGATTTTTTGTTTTCAAAAATCATAAGAGTACAATTATATTTTATGTTTAAGTCAGTTAGAAAGAATAGAATTCAATATTAAAATTAGTATAATTTTCTTAAAATTTTCACTGGAAATCTGCAACATTCAATACTCTATAACACAAGCGAAAACTTGTCTCTGCGCGGTAGAATATATATGTAGTACTCTCGGAACAGGAACTCATTTCCACTTGCATTTTCAATACTCTAGGAACACCAAGCATGTGTATTGTTTTGATTCAATTGAATTAAGATCAATTCACCTGTTATTTTATAAATTGAAGATCTTTGCGTTAAAGATTTGTCTTTTCTCCCTCTCAATATTCATTTATATTATTTAACTATCCACGTCACAAACATGCAGCTCCTTCGTCTGTTTAGCACACCAGTTCGGAAAGACGCCAAATTCATAATTAAGATTTTAAAAAATGAAACAATAATATAAAAAGACAAATTTGATTATCTGAAGATAAGTATTGAATTCCTACTTTTTGATATCGTCATTCTGGTAATGTCCTTGCCAACAAATTATCATTCAGAGCTTACGCACCGCACGTTCTTCAATTTGTCGGCAAGGCCAGGTGTGTTATAAGACTAACAATATTCAAAAATAGGAATTCAATGCGTAATTATATAACTTTTTACACTGTGTGTTTAAAACAAAAGCAGTAAGAAAGTAAAGACACCAAATATGAAATTTTCTCCTTGTGTTTGGAGATTGTTAATCTTTATTTTTTTTTAATTCATGAAAATTAATTATGAGAAATAAGATGTGTTTGTGAAACACAAATGCTTATGGCGAAGGTTGAAGTTTCTCAAATAAAATACAAACTCAAAGGTCAATGTCAAAAGGTCAAAATTTTTGGTATGAAGAGGAAAGTCTTGTCATAAGGAATTCGCATGTGAAATTTGAAGGATTTGGCCAAGGATAAAGTTTGTTTACGACGTAGGTCAAACTCTAAGGCCAAGGTCAAAAGGTCAAAATATTTATATCAATTGAAATTAATGAATAGAGGTGTATAATCTGAAAGCTCTAGCACAAACTATTCAAATGGTTTGACCAAGTTTAAAGGGAATTTTTTTATTATTATTATTTCGTAAAAGTAGGTCAAACTCCAAGGTCAAATATGGTGTTAAAAGAAATCATATATATGAAATTTGAAAGCCACAGCCCCACCCGGTCAGAAGTTATAGGCAAGGATTATAATTTTGCAGATAAGCAGACAATCAAGCAGACAGACAGATGGACGTGCAGTGCAAAAACTATATACACTGTACCATCGAATCTTTGATTATAGGGGCATACAAAACTCTTCATATTTCATCCAATAATCAAATTGGAATATACTTTCTTTATAACACACCAAAAGAATATCAATATTACATGTACCTCCTGACATGAAATAATATTTTAATAAATAATCAATCAAGTTTTGCCCTATCCGTCCTGTCTGTTTATTTGTCTGCAAAAACTTTAACCTTGCTCAAAGCTTTTGAGCATATGTGGTTATGACTTTAATATTTTATGGGTGTATTCCTTGTGACAATACCTTTCTTTGGTTGTCACAAATTCTTTGACCTCTTGACATTGACCTTGGAGTTTGACCCACTTTTACAATAAATTTACACATTAATATTTTTCATAAGTTTTGAACAGTTGTGCAAGCTAAGTACTTGCATACTTCACATGTGTATTCATAATAACAAGGCTTTTCAATGGTATAAATATTTTTACCTTATGACCTTGACCTAGGGGTTTGACTCACTTTTAATAACTTTAACCTAAGCCATAGTAGTATTCAAGCAGTTACACAACTGTTCTATGCCATAACTTGTGAACTTTTAAAACTAGGACTTTCATTTTTCGCATGTGTATTCCTTGTGACAAAACCCTCATTTAGGCATCATTAATGTTGACCTTGATCTTTGGAGTTTGAATTGTATTTGAGAAATTCAACCCTCGAAATAAGCTGCCATAAAACAGCATCGGTGTTTCACAAACACATCTTGTTTTATAAATAAATTCTCTTAATTCGTCTCAATTTATATTGCTACAAAATAAGTTTCCTTACTGATCGTTATGTTTTTAGATTTTAAAATGGATAACGTTGCGAAAGAGGCTTATCCTGAGAATGGCCATCGCCAATATTACAAAGGGCCCTGATAAGAAGGAGGACTTGATGTTGATTATGAATGCTAATTCAAATTGGGACAGGTTTTTATTCCTGCACCAATTTCAATATCACTGCTGGGGGAATTACTTCTAGTGTCTGCAGAAAGAGATATTAGTCTAAGGGAGAGATGTCCGAAAGGAGGTTTTTCTTACCTGAAGTACCCAGATTCACTAAGAGCATGCCTTGTTCAGATAAGTAATAGTGGTTGGAATGCATTTAATGAGGCCCATACAAGCATGGATCAGATTCGCTTGCAGACAAGCAACGTAGAAAACCATATAAAGTATGCAGTTAGAATTCTATTCGGTTGATCAGTCAAGGAAGTTGAGAAATTACTGCCATTATCTTTGAATAAAGTTGCCGAAATTGCTGACACATGTAAAGAATTTGCAAGCAGCACGGAACAAAAATTCATTTATGTAATGCAGTAGACAGAAGAAGCTTTGGAGGCGTGCACAGCAGTAAAAGGCCATTATGAAGAAAAGGACAGGGAAACAGAAATTGCTATTCGGGTTGCAAAAGAGCAAGAGCGATTGTCAGAGGAATCAAAAAAGCAACTGGAAGAACACTTTCAAAAAAATGGACAAAGAAATGTCTCAGGCAAAAGAAGATTTTGACTCTGCTTTAAAAGAAATGCCATCCTCATTCGCAGTGGTCGGTGCTTTTATGGCACAAGGTTTGGTAGATACAATGAAAAATGCCGCTAGCTCAGTTTTAGTTCTTCAATCGACTGCTGTAGTCAAGATTGCCAACATAATTAGTTCTGAACATAAAAAAGATTCGCCTGTTCCAAATGATATAGCAATTGGAAACACCAATAGAGTCCTGGCTTATATAAAAGCTATTCAGAAACTTTTTAAAGATGAAAAGCCAAATTTAAATGAAATTGCTAAAGGAAGTGCAAATGAAATATGTCAACATCTACATAAAGAAAGAGAAAGATTAGAAGGTGAACATTCCGAAATTCACATTGATGTGCGGCAATGTATTGATGACGCAACAATGATATGCTCGGATTTGATTGGATATTCAAAAAGGGGACAACATGACAATATGAAAAGGCTAAAATCATCTCCGAAAGTTACAAAAGTCTCACAAACAAAATTCTATTACTTGAAGCAAACATAAAGAAAGTTTCAGCATATCCAATGGAGCCCTCACGTTCAGCTGCAAAAGGCACGAATTCACCTCAGACCTAAACAGAGGCACTGAGTGAGAACGCCCGATTTAAAACAGAAATGGCAAAAGAGAACTTATCAAACGCTAGGCGGAAGCATGAGCAGACTTATGAAGAAATGCGAAAAGAAAGTGAAAGATTGCGTAAAACTCTCGTAGAATTACAAAGTTTGGACTTGTCAAAAATTGAATTTTAAGAAATTCAACGTACATTATGCAAAGGTATACGTGCTCTTGCTGAGGTCAGAGATCAATGGGGAAAACTTTGCGAATTTTTCCAAATGATATCAAACATTATTAAATGTTGCTTGAAATCATCTTTGCAAAATTTTGTGGATTATTCTCGCGAGGGTCGGGACATGATTATTGAGGGAGACAAGTTGTCATCGATTTACAAAGACACCATCATCGAACAAGCGACAGAGGCAAATCGAGTCGCATTTGTTGTTCAAAGTATTTCTACTGCTTACGTTGAAATATCGAGCAACTATTTAATGGATGGTATTACATCTCTTGGAAAGTTAATTCCTCTTCATCCTAAAGACAATGCAGCAGAAATGGTTCAAAAAAGAGCTGAGCTTCATGCAATGATGGAGAGAGCTCAAAAGGCTATTTCAAATATCATGGAGAAAAATAAAAAAGAGGTTGACAGTAAAATTGAAAAACGCGTAAATCGTATAAAAACCGAAGTTGAGGCAATTTTGCCTCCGATTCCAGAAGCCAGAATAACAGAAATTCAAGCAACAGTGCACGAAGCTTACAATGAGGAACAGGCATCCATCGATCAAGCCATGGAATTCTGTCGCAAAACAATTATTCACCTTAGGCACAACTGTAGTTTTGGCAGTCATCAATGTAGGAACAATCTTCGTAACGGCTCCAACTGCTAGTTCAGCTATCGGTTTTTTTGAAGCAGAAAAATCCAAGCTGTCTGAACAACTTGATTTTCAATTGTCAGAAAAAGAATATTGCAATAAAAGCATCAGACAAAAGAAAAAAAAAATTGGCAATTAACGAAAAGAGCAAACGCATTCCATTAAGAAATTAAATGAAGCCAGAGAAAAGAATGACAAAATCGCCAATGAAAAAGAACAGGTAAAAGAACAAATCAATAACATTGCCGACTTACTTTCCGAGATAAGGAGAGTATGTCTATCGGTTAACAGTGTTTCTGGTGCAATGGATATAATTAAACTAGAGACATGCAACGCATATGCATGGGGACCACTTATGTTTCCATTGAAAGAACTTTTAAAGGTTTTACAAGATCTTATCAACTAGTTCCCTGAAGAAGTTCAAATCCAAATGTGCGAAACGTTATCGGGAATCAATGTGATGATGACAGAAATGCACGCTATTTAGCAGTTTTCTTCAGATACATAAGAGATTTGCTTTCATGTAGAGACAAAGGATTTAGAAATATAAAATAAACATACACTTTCAGGTTGTATATTTCATCATACTTGTACAGTAAACAAAATTTGTCAAACTGGTATATTAAAACCAAGCTTTTATTCCAAAATCTTTTACATACCCCTTTAGAACAGGAGATACAAGTATCATATTTTATATATTTTGTACTCAAAATCTCATCTAATCAGGATACTACTGGTTCCATGAACATTGGCTGTAGAATAAATAACATTCCAGATTAGTTCATATGTTTAATACTTGATTTTACTGAAAGTTTCTAAAGAATTAATGCACTTTGGTATGTCATATTGGAACCTCTTCAATCATCCATTTAAAATATTGAAGCAATGTATTGCTTAGTTATTCTATAATTTTTTGCATGCATATTTATTTGAAATTTATGCCTTGAATTTTTTTTCCTATATATTCTTATGATTAAAAAAACGTTATTGAAAAGAACTTTTCAAAAGTCTTATCCAGAAAATGGAACTGGACCACTTTCGAAATTAAGGTACTTGCAAATAGGCGGATACATTTAAATTTCATGGAAGTGGAATGTCAACATTAGCACATGATTTTTCCGTTATCAGTTTCTATACTATATTCTTTTATCAAAACTATATACAAGATTCTATACTATATTTATATATTGACAGCTGCTTTTGCAATAAAAAAAATTACTTACTTTGTCATCTGTCATTTGCAAAATAACTTTGTTAAAAAACATTCTGATTGTACACACTAGTCTGCTGTGTAAATAATTTATATTTTTTGGTTTTTTTCAATTTTTTATGTCAATTTTTGTACTAATTCAATATCTCTTGATTTTCAATGTGTTACTCATATATCTAGTGCTGGGTCAGATGTTATGTAACTTTTTGGTAATGTAAAGATGTTTTCAGCTTTTACCTTACCCTTATTTACAAATTGTGTATTCGGACCGTATATTGAGTAAGAAACCCAATCACTATCTATAGATCAAATATTTCATGTAAGTGATCAGTGTTCACAGGGGATGACAATGTTGATTTTTTCAAACTAATTGACTTTAAACAAATCTTAAATTGAATTTATTAAATACGAACTCTAAATATGACAAAGGTTAATTCTTAATTAAAATTACGTAAACACCGATCACACGATGACAACATACGGTCATGTCAGATGGGTACTGAAAAAGTAAAATAGTTGTGGAACTGTCATGGAAACCGGTTATGGGGTATATAATGGTCGTATGGGCCCTTACAACCTCAGTTGCGGTTTTCTAAAATAAATTTGTAAAATATTACAACTTGTTTTCGTTTAAGTACATGTACGTACATGTATATTCAATCATCTATATGTTAAACATATTTATATATTTTTTTAAAGTAAACACAACTAGCCTGTAATATGTTTAAAAAATGAAATGTTATTTATAATTTATTTCTTTTTCAGAATGTTTTGTAAAATTAATTATTTTATTGTCATTAGAGTGCGGTTTCTCTAAAATAAATTTGTAAAATATTACTTGTTTTTTTTAAAGCCGAAAATTACAGAGGCTGAGTTCAAGTTAATCAATCATCCCTCACAAGCCAAGAGGATTCACAGCTCAACCAAAACACTTAATTTTTACTATAAAATAAAATTTCGTTATAAAAGATTCTTGAGTTTTTGATTTACAATATATATCCACTGTTTGGAGACCAGTGGCCCTTTACAGAAAAGATCTTACGATTAAGATAATAGTTTGACACATCTTTAGTTTTTGTTTAATAAAGATATTCATTTATTTCTTAAATACTATTTGCAATATTTGAGATAGAAACGAAGAATTTTGTACCATACAATGGCTTAGGCTTAAAAAAAAATATGTTTGTTTCCTGTAACATTCCCAAAAAATTAAGGGTCGGTAGGTCGGGAATTTTTTTTTTTTTTTTTTGCTTATGAATGGTCAATCATCCCTGGACTGAATATACTAGGTGTCATATTTACAGTGGACACCCAACATGGCATCAAAAATGGCTGCCAAGCGGCAGAAAACAAACTTCAGAAAGTTGTTGGGGAAAATTGTTGTTATAATAATGATTACTCATTATAACTAATGTAAATGTAAACTAGGTTTGCATATTTTATGTCTCAATTCAAGCTACAAGCTAATTTTCTTTTTTTAATAAATTGAATCAGCTGATTGATCAAACGAAGTTTTGCCATTTGTCAGAAAAAAAATCCACCCGGGGGTAATTTGAATGGGTCGGTCGGGTTACAGGAAAAAAACTTATTTTTTAGGCCTTAGATACTGTAAACCAACTTTTATTCGCGTGCGAGAAATTTTGGCGAGGTTCGCGAGAGCCTCGTCATCGCGAATATTTCTCGCCGCGAACTGGTCCTTAAAGTCTCGTTTTCAATTTAAAATAGTTCCAGAAATGCTTGGTCGCGAAAAATAATCGTCGCAAACTGGTTTACTCCGGTAAATCGCGAAATAAAGTCGTCGCGAATAAAAGTTGGTTCACAGTAATTGCTAGGGAATAGAAGTGTTTTTTGTCTTAGTCATAAGATTTTTTGTGAAAAGGGCCACAGCTCTTCTAACAATTTATTTGAATTCCTATGGGAACCAACTAAAAATTCCAAATGTAGGTGATAATATAAGGTATTATTGCCAAGTACATAAGTAAGAGAGGTTGACTTCTAGTATTGACAGGTTGAAATCATTACGTTTATCAATAAGTTATATTGTAGTTGTGTCAGACTCTTTGGTATCTTTTATTTTTAAAAAATCACAAGGGTATTATTGAATCGACGTATGAATGAATGAATGTGTATTGTTCAATGAAAATATGTCGTCGATATATACTTATTCGAGTAAAGGTCCAAGCAAGTGCTCCCTTTTCTCAAGGATCAGTTTTTAATGAATTATGCTTTAAATGAATATAAAAGGGTATGCTAATAAATTAGTATCAATGAGGATTCTGATTGAATGCTAGAAGATCTGATTTCCAAAACTACGTATTGTCTAACACAAATGTCGTTTACTGATTTTTATTTGAAAATCAAAATTAGTATATAGTCGTGTGCTTATTTTAATTTTCAAATAAAAATCAGTAAACGACACAAACAACCGTCACGGTAGCTCAGTAGGTAGAGCGCTCTCTTCATGATCGGAAGGTCATGAGTTCAAGTCAAAACCGCGACTGACCTAAGTCATATAAAAACCAGAAGACTCTGATGAGACTGTAGCTCTACTGGTCTGTACGTATAAGAAAGGAAAAGTAGCACTTTGATTTGAATCTTTGCAGCAGGCAGCAAATAATAGAATTATGTATCTTAGTACAGTATACTTGCGTGCCAAGTAATATTGAATCATATATCAAATCTGTAGGATGAGTAGCGTTTAAAAAGAATTTCACAGAAATGTTTATTTTTAGTGAACATGACAACACCGTTCGTTGAAATCAAAAACCGATGCACTAGATTAAGTATCTTAGTGTAATCTACTTGTGTGCCAAGTTATATTGAATTCAGATCAAAACTGTAGGAGGAGTAGCATTTTGAAAAAAGTGTTTAGAGATCGAAAGATGGACAGGCATATTGACGACGGACACCTTACTATTGCATAAGCCCTTCTGGTGTCTGACCTGTAGGGCTTAAATTATGTGGCAACTGTTCCTTCGCAAAGCACTTGGCATTTTGAAGTGAAAGTTGCGAATTCTTTGGATGAAGCCTTAAAAAACCGAGGCTCTTTGTCTGGGTAGGCGTTTGCGTTGAGACTATAGTGCCTTGTACACATAAAGGTCTACATTATGATTGAAACCAAGCCTTAAACAAAGGCTTTCTTTTATGATTTAGCTAAAATCAATTGATAGAGGATTTTAATGGTGATATAGTTGAAAATAGTATATTAATGAAAATATCTGCTGTTGGGGAGGAACTTCAGACGTACTGTTCCATACAGTACATTATAGAGTTGGCTTAAATCATTTGTGGATTTTCAATAACATACAAAGAACTCTGAGAAGATTTAGCGAAAACAAAAATTCAGAAACAATGGTGCGTGTAAATACATGTAGTAGCCAAATAATGAGTATAAAAACGTCAGTCAGCATTCAACTTTATGATAGATTGCATTTGCTGACAAGGTGATTGTATCCCCGACCATAGAACTTGCGAAATGATGACTTTAAACGAGGTTGTTGATATCCTTGTTTTATCAACTTGTTTGTCAATAGCTTACCTTGTTTTCAAAATTGACCGTGCGTAGATGTTTTAGACTTGAAAACAATTAACTTAACACAATAAAGCGATAATCATAAGGAAAAAACAATAAAAACAATGGATGTGCATTATAAATTTTAAAAGTAAACATAGGCAGAAATTAAAATGCAAATAGACAGGGGTATAAAATAATTAAGCCATTTTCCAGAAGAATTTGTTGAATACCGGTATCCTTACCATGTACACCAAATATATATATATATATATATATATATATATATATATATATATATATATATATATATATATATATAGGAGGAACTATTTTGATATTGAAATATTTACATCCACTAATTAAATATTTCTCCCTTTTTTCTTTAAGAAAACCAATTGCATTAATCTCTGCATGAACTATAGCAGGCATGTCGCCTGTTCAGATTTCTTGATCAGTGGCTGTTCCATCAATGAAACGTATTAAGGTGCTCGCATCATTAATACAATAATTAATCTTTTTAATCCTATTTTAAATGATTATTTAAACAGATATAAACATGAACAATAAAATGTCTTTCTTTGTTTGTTATTACTGGACTTAACGTTAGCAGCTAGCTATTGCAGAAAAAAATACATAACCCGCTTACGCGGGTTATGTATTTTTCCTGCAACAGCTGCTACCGTTAATTCCAGTAATAACAAACAAAGAAGGTATTTCATTATATAAATATTTTCCCCTTAGAATTAGATTTCCTGGTAATACATTGCAAATAGTAAATAATTATTTGTTAAACTGATATTGGAAAGCAAATACAGCTTTTATGAATGCATACAACAGAACTTTTTTCTTTCTTTTTCTTCCGGCTTTCATTTGCATAACTATGCTTTTTGTGATGATGATTGAATCTGTTACCTTAAGGATGTAATTTCAACTGACATTTGGATTGCATGACAATTTTCAATTTTTATTAGATGTCTTTGTTTTACAAGATATTTAAGGCACTTCTATCCTCAGCTATAGATAAAGCCAGGACGGATAACTCTTCAATCTATAATTCAATTCAAAAAGCTTAAAATAAAGCTTGGAAATTAATTCTTTTAATGCAACAATTTTTCTTTAACATTTCTCAATGTACTTCAAGGTTCTCAGAAAGGTTTTATAAAAAGTCGAAATTTTTACCCCATAAAAGTATTTTAAAATTTCAAATTTAAAGATATTAAGATTAATTTACATCTAAACGTAGGTATCAATGTTAATTAACATGACATAAAATAAAAAGTATTATATATATGGTGTTTTGCAATGATAGGAAAATCTTTATTCATTAAGCATAGTAAAATGATCGAAGTAAAAAGTTTAATAAAACTCCTGGCACCTAGCTACGAATATCATCTGAAAACTAATCGAAATATGAACTTCTGAACATGTTCTTTGTCTTTTTATCAAAAAGTGCTTTCTTTAGATCACAATGACGAGAGGTATTTTAAACACAGGATGAAAATCCACCATTCAGTCGAATGAATGGTAACTGAATGCCCACGGAATGGTCACTGAAAGGTCGCTGGAAAGACCCTTTCCCGTGACCTTTCCGTGATCATTCAGTT
>NW_026936334.1:0-7144 GCF_032062105.1 Saccostrea cuccullata
AAATTCCAGCAGACTGTTAATAATATTTCAAAACTAAATTCTACAGTTATAACAAAAATGCCTAATGAAATCAGTCTACAGTCCTTTTCACCCTAAAACCCCCTTTTTTAAACAATCACAATTCTACAATACTGCATAAATAGATGTTCCGATGTTACAAGTTAATGATTCCTATAGATAAAGAGCAAATGATTCCCATGGATAAAAAAAAATATAAGTGGGGGACAAGGAATACGAAATTTTTTTGGGAAGGGGGAAAACCAGATATTGTGTGTTTTTTCCCATTGGGGGAACTGTTGGATAAACACTACTTTCTCGATTATCTGACAGTTCGTATTTCTCCCTGTCACAACCTGAAATGATTACTCTCTACCTGACATTGAATGATTAAACAAAGAAAACATGTATAAAAGAAAAACCCGAAATGGCGACAGAGTCGTGGAGACAGCCCTGGAGATCGAAAAGCTTGGATTTTATTACTGTCTCCTCCTTTGTTGTTCTACTCTGCTTTGTACTTTACAACTGTGATTTTGATATGTTTTTTTTTTTTATACACAATTCTCCAAAATTACTTCGAAAAATCAAGTAAAAGTTCTCCAGAGATTCATATATGGTACCACCACCTGTTAAAAATTTTTTCTGCTTGTTTTTTACTTTTCCCAGAGCGGGGATCTAGACTGAACGTTGCCCGGGGGCATCGTCATCAGTTTAAGATTCATGCTTGTCTTTTGAGTTTTCTCATGATTGAACCCAGACTGAACGTCGTTTAGGTCATCATTATCAGGTGAATGTTTGCTGCTTGTCTTTGGCCTTTCTGAAGGACAAAATTTATACTGAATGTTGTCTAAGGCATCATCATCAGTTGAAGATTTGCTGATTATCTTTGGCATTTTCCTAGGACAGAATCTAGACTAACGTTTTGCAGGGCATCTTTATCAGTTTATGTTTTTGTTGCTTGTAATAATAATAATACCTATTCATACAAGGTAATACTAATAATGCAAGCATTAGTCTTCGTAGAGGCCGTCTTTAAAAAGACATGCATGTATACAATGTTTAATAAATTACTAGGAAACGTATTGCTACAGAATAATAAGAATCTTTCTACCTTCTTTGAGTTTCTTTTTTTTTTTTACTCCTTAAAATTAGATTCTATTAAAAAAAACCAAAATTACCATAAAGCATAAAATAAAAATTGGAATGACTTTGACCTCAGAAAACATGTGGGACATATGCTAGACACATTACAAAATTAACCGTCCCCCATTTTTGTTTCCAACTCCCCGCTAATCTGCTAACCCCTATTAATAGGACATAATTTAATCAGTGTTCACTGTAATCAGTCGACACCGGAGAAGACGGACGTTTGCTATTAAGATATCGGTAGCGAGAATAATAACGAAAACTTCAAGACCATATGTGAACTCGCATATTAAGCTTTTAAATATATGATAAATAGAATATTGCATACTAAAACCAAAATTATTAGCTCTTTGAGCCGAAGGCTCAAAAGCTAATGCTATGGCCATTTGTGCGGTGTGCGTCGTGCGGTGTGCGTTAACTTTTTAGAATATGGGCCATAACTAAGCCCCCCTTGGCCAATCGGAAACCAAATTTGCCACAGGGTACCCTTTGGGCCCCAAAAGGGTACCATTTATACTAAAATAAGGGTTGGGACCCTAAAACAAGGGAGATAATCAGGAAAAAAAAACCCAAAAAGTACTAGTTGCAAAAAAATCTTCTTCTCCAGAACCGCCAGGCAGATTTTCACCAAACTTACATACAAGGATCAGAATATTTAAGATTAAAAATTGTTCAAGACATGACCCTGGGGCAAAAGGGCGGGGCCCCAAGGTCACTTTGAAGTTAAACCTTAAAATTTTAAATTTAAAATAAAAATGTTTATATTTTGCTTACTATACGGGCTAGGTTTCATAAAATGGAATTTTTATGTATCTTAGGACTTCACATCATGTTAACTCAAAAGTAGGTCACGGTGACCTACTTTTAGAATTTTGCGGGCATTTGTTTTCAAATTGATTTGAAGGCGTATTTTTTGGACACTTTAAGGCATATGATAATCAAACTTTGTCAGTTGATGCATTTTGGGGCCTCAAACATTGTCAACTTAAAAGTACGTCACCATGACCTACTTTTTGAACTTTATGACTTAACCTTTTTAAAACATTAAATCCCATTATTTCAGGCACTGGAAGGGTTGGGAATCATCAAATCATGTAAGTTGCTGCATCTTGGGACCTTAAAACATATTTAAGAAAAAGTATTTTTTGATTACCTTCAGACCTACAATCATCAAACTTAATCAGTTGATGCATCTTGGGACTCTAAAAAATGTCGACCAAAATGTAGGTCACGGTGACCTACTTTCGACATTTTATGGCTATATTTAAGTATCTTAGGTATTTATTGGCTTAGAATCATCAAACTTTGTGAGTTGATGCATTTTGGGTTTTGGGAAAAGTGACGACCAAAAATTAGGTCACGGTGACCTACTTTTGACATTTTATGGCTATTTTTAAAAAGGTATCTCCGGTATTATTGGCTTAGAATCATCAAACTTTGTCAGTTGATGCTTTTGGGGTTTTTGGAGAGTGACGACCAAAAATTAGGTCACGGTGACCCAATTTCGACATTTTATAGATATATTTAAGTATTTTGGGGGTATTTATTGGCTTAGAATCATAAAATTTTGTGAGTTGATGCATCTTGGGTTTTGGGAGGGCCAAAAAATTAGGTCACGGTGACCAACTTTTGACATTTTATGGCTTTTTTTTAAGTTAATTTTTCCGGTACTTATTGGCTTAGAATCATCAAACTTTGTCAGTTGATGCATTTTGGGTTTACGGAGAGTGAAAACCCAAAAAATTTAGGTCACAGTGACCTATTTTCGACATTTTATGTCTATATTTAAGTATCTTAGGTATATATCGGCTTAGAATTATCAAACTTAGTCAGCAGATGCATCTTTGGACTCTGAAACAAAAATGAAACCCCAAAATGTAGGTCACGGTGACCTACTTTAACATATTATGGCTATTTTTAAAGTATCTCTGGTACTTTATTGGCTTAAAATCATCAAACTTTGTCATTTGATGCATCTTGGGTTTTGGAAATTTTGCCCAAAAAAATGGGTTTAAACATGCCCTTACTTTCAACTTTTCATGGCTATTTTTAAGCATCTTAGGTATTAATGGCTTAGAATAATCAAACTGTGCAAGTTGATGCTTTTGGGGGTTTTTCCCAAAGAATGTAGACCAAGAAGTAGTCCTTATTGGCTAAGAATCATCAAACTTTGTCAGGTGGTGCAACTTTGGTCTCAGGATACATAGGGTTAGAGGCTTCAAATAAAATGAAAAAATTGTACAATTTATCAGAAAAGGAATTTAAGGCCCTTGGGCCTCTTGTATTATATGTCACATCAGCCCTCGGGCCAAATGGGACCACTGAAAATGAAATAGTTTGCAACTCTTAACTTTATTTGCATAATAAACATTAATAAAACTTGTCAATGCATTTAAAAAAACTTGCTAGTTAAATCCATGTAGCTGGTTATTGACAAAGCACTGATCGCGATGAACTTGTAAACATGACGTCATATTGGTAAAAATGACGTATTTCATGTGCTGTGAGAGGCAGATTGAGGGTTTTTTTTTAATGAAAAATGTTTTTTATTATTAAACGGAAATTATTTTTAAGGGTTTTTAAAAAGTCGCTTAATACCAATGCATATCCTTTGTTTAGTTCGATCATTAATTAATTATCAAGAGAATGTGTTTTATTAGGTCACCTGAGTAACTCAGGTGACCTATTGCTATCCGTTTTCGTCTGTCGTCGTGCGTCGTGCGTCGTGTGTTAACATTTAAACATTTTCAGCTTCTTTGGAAACCACTTAACCAATTTCAAAAAAATTTGGTATACAGCATCTATGGGTGAAGGGGAACAAAAATTGTGAATTTCATGGGCCCTGCCCCCCTGGGGCCTGGGGGTGGGGCAAAAACCACTAAAAAAATTTTTGCAAAACTTTAAAAAACCCTTTTTTTTCTTGGACATCAAAAGGGAAAAGGGTTTTTATGAATGTAATGAGCATTGAGTCCTCTAATTAAAAAATTTTGAAATTCATGGCCCCAGGATCAGGGGTTCTAGTGCTAAGGCGGGGCTACATAGATTATATAGTGAAAATGCATGATTTCTTTGAAAATTTTTTTTAGGTATTAAATAAACTAACCAAGCACATAGTTATGATGAGCAAGAGTGCCTCTTCCTAAAAATTTTGAATTTTATTACCCCCGGGTCAGGGGGTTTTGGTGTTAGGGCGGGGCTCTATTGGTTATATAGTGAAAAAGATTAATTCCTTTTTAAAAAACTTCTTCTCTACTTCTGGATATTAAGTAAAGTAACTAAGCACATAGTTATGATGAGCAAGAGTGCCTCTTTCAAAATTGTGGAATTTTTTTTACCCCAGGGTCAGGGGTTCTGGTGTTAGGGCGGGGCTCTTTTGGTTATTTAGTGAAAATGCATTAATTCTTCAAAAAACTTCTTCTCTACTTCTGGGGATTAAAAAAACTAACTAAAAACACATAGTTATGATGAGAAAAGTGCCTCTTTCAAAATTGTGAATTTTATGACCCCAGGGTCAGGGGTTCTGGTGTTAGGGCGGGGCTCTATTGGTTATATAGTGAAAATGCATTTATTCTTCAAAAAACTTCTTCTCTACTTCTGGGTATTAAATAAACTAACTAAGTACTTAGTTATGATGAGCAAGAGTGCCTCTTTCAAAATTGTGAATTTTGTGGCCCCAGGGTCAGGGGTTCTGGTGTTAGGGCGGAGCTCTTTTGGTTATATAGTGAAAATGCATTTATTCTTTGGAAATTTTTCTTCTCTACTTCTGGGTATTAAATAAATAACTAAGTACTTAGTTATGATGAGCAAGAGTGCCTCTTTCAAAATTGTGAATTTTGTGGCCCCAGGGTCAGGGGTTCTGGTGTTAGGGCGGTGCTCTTTTGGTTATATAGTGAAAATGCATTTATTTTTTTAAATCTTCTTCCCCCTGCTCCTGGGTATTAAATAAACTAACCAAGCACATAGTTATGATGAGCAAGAGTGCCTCTTTAAAATTGTGAATTTTGTGACCCCAGGGTCAGGGGTTTGGTGTTAGGGTGGGGCTTTATTGGTTTTTTAGTGAAAATGCATTAATTCTTTAAAATCTTCTTCTCTACTTCTGGGTATTAAATAAACTAACTTTAAACACATAGTTATGATGAGCAAAAGTGCCCCCTTTTAAAATTGTGAATTTTATGACCCAGGGTCAGGGATTCTGGTGTTAGGGCAGGGCTCTATTGGTTATATAGTGAAAATGAATATATTCTTTGAAATTCTTTCCTTTGCTCCTGTGTTTTTAATGATCCAAATATATATATTCATGATGAAGAAAGGTGCACCTAGCAAAATGGTTATTTTTTATGCCCCCGCCCTTCCCTGGGTCGGGGTGGGGGGGGGGGGGGTACAAAGTCTGAAAATAAATTAATGCTTTGAAATTTGCTTTTTGGGTGTGTTAATAACCATTTTATGAAAAGTTTGAAAATTTTAAATACGTGGCCCCAGGATCAGTTGTTCCTTTTGGGATGAGGTGTACAACTGGTTATAAAGTGGAAGTGCATTTTCTCTTAATGTTACTCTGATTATTGGGTATTAAGTAAATAGAGTTAGCATGCTAATTATTATAACAATGGTACCTCTTTCAAAATTGTGAATTGCGAATTCGGGTTTTAAAACATGAACCAAATTTAATTGTTTGAAAGTTGTTGCACAATACTCAGGTGACCTATAAGGCCCGTGGGCCTCTTGTTAATTATGTCGTTTTTTTATGTACAGGTTACGTTATTTTCATCGAGATGCCTCAAAAAATCCCACTTTCGCAAGGGCATACACTTCATAGATCTTAACCATTTTTTGAATATTGATAAAGGATATTTTTCTTAACTTAAAAGTGCTGCTGCTTTCTTTAAATTGAGGGTGTGTTTTTTAAAAGAAAAAATTTTGGTAAAAGTAAATCATATTTCGACATTGGATTTACCAGAAAAATTAACATTAAAACGCGAAATCATTCAAAGCAGCAGCACTTTTCAGAAACTACAAAGTTTGCAGATACAAATAATAACTTGAATTTTTAATTTCAACTAGGGTATGCCCTTGCGATATTGAAATTTGTTCATGGCCTACATTCATAAGAACTATGCATTCATCACGTGACTGTCCATCGATGGGACCAAAAACATACAGTATAGAGAGGGTTATACCATGTTATTTCAATAAGTATTTGTGTTCTGTGATAAAAAAAACAGCTTAATTAAAATGAATTCAGTTTTTAAAAATCCCCTTTTTTGACGTCATTTTCCGTTATTTTTCCATAGTAGGCCTTAAAAGTGCTGCGTGAAAAACCCAGCGGGGGGATTTGTCCCTATTGGACAGTTCTAGTTCTGATTATGCGTTTCTTTTTTTGTTCAGTATATATGGACACAGTGGGAAACGAAAACTTGGATGGCAAAATCCATTGAAGTGCTGTGTAAATTTTTCAAAAAATTACATGCATGCTAAACCCCCAAAGGGGAAAGTCTTATCATAATAATAATAGTTTTCAACCATAAAGCCCAGAAGTTCGAAGTCGTCAGGGTGTATAGGAACCTGCTTATATGCATTTTCAATATCAGTCAGAAAAGAGAATCCTTTCCATTTGTTTTATACCTTATAGCTGTTTGGACTGATTAGTACTGCACAGTACAAAATTCTTTTGGGATATGGTGGTTAATGGACCCTCCCTCTGGAAAAGAAACGTGATGTATTAATCGGGTTTCCCATGGTGATTTTTTTGGGGGTAAGCCCAGTGGTGAGATTTGAATGTTAGGAAAAGGGGGTTCGGTAAATGGGCCGCTATGCGAAAATTTTGAGTTCTTGTTGAATTCTTTGTTTGAGGATAGATTCTTTTCCTTTAATAGACGGCAAATTTGGAGAAGGGAAAATTTTTAGGCCCTTGATATGGGAAAATTTTAAACCCGAATTTAAAGCCCTCAATTAAAAAGTTTGCCAAAGTATGATTGTATCCTTCTAAGTAGTCCCCCAGAATAGT
>NW_026936335.1:0-7117 GCF_032062105.1 Saccostrea cuccullata
TTAAAAATTGCCCTAAACATGTGCTTTATGCAGTATGAGTATATTGAAATGTGCGTCATAATTATGACGTCATTATGTAAAAATGACGTCAATATAGAGGCGACTGTGACGAAAATGGATGAGTCAATCGTACTTGAACAAAGAACTATAATAAAATTGTATGTAAAACTAGGTAAATCCTTCACGGAAATATACGATGATTTACATAAAGTTTATGGGGAATGTGGGCTTTCAAAAGGTACAATAAGTAAGTGGATGAAACGTTTTATTGAGGGAAGGGAGACGGTGAAAGATGATGATAGATCTGGGTGCCCGCTGAACCTAAGTACCGAGATAAACGTGTCTGAGGTTGAACAATATGTAATGAAAGATCGAAGAGTTACGATTAGGGAAATATCTGATGATCTTAGCATGTCTTATGGAACAGTTCAAGAGATTTTAACCAGTAAGCTTAACATGCAGCGAGTTTGTGCGAGATGAGTCCCTCGCCTCCTTCTGCCAGAGCAAATGAGGGTGAGAGTGAATGCGTGCCAGTCCTACGTTAGTAGATATGAAAAAGAATAAAATTAGTTCATGAATAGAATCATCACATGTGATGAAACTTGGATACATTTCTATGAGCCAGAAAGTAAACAACAAAGTTCAATTTGGAAGCATCCTTCCTCGCCATCACCAATAAAAGCACGCGTAACCAAGTCAGCAGGGAAGGTTATGCTCATAGTTTTCTGTGACATCAACGGTATAATTCTAAATCACATGATACCACCAAAAACTTCAGTTACTGGGGACTACTATGCACGGGTTATCAAATCAGATTTGAAGAGAGCAGTAAAGAGAAAGCGCCCAGATTGATAAGATCTGGATTTATTCTGCACCATGATAACGCACCTAGCCATAAAAGTCGGGTTGTGATGGACACCATGGAAACACTGGGTATGAAAACCTAATTCATCCCCCCTACAGCCCAGATTTGGCAATTTGACTTCTGGCAATTTCCAGTTTTGAAAGATAACCTACGGGGGGAAAAATATGAGTCCCCGGGGAAAATCTTGGTACTGCTGTGAACAAGGCGCTAAGGGTCATGTCACGTGATGGCTTGGATCACGTGTTTCGCGCATGGGCAGACCGATGGGAAAAGTGCATAAAAGCTAGAGGGGCCTACTTTGAAAAAGAATAAGCTCAAAATCTCACTTTGAAAAATATTTTTAAAAATATTCAATTAGTTTGCAAACTTTTTGATCACCCCTCGCAGTTATCACAGAGAAAACAACAAGAAATATAAACATTTCAACACCAATTCATAAATCCTGGAAAGAAAACAAATTACAATGGGACATTTGACAAAAACTTTTTTCTTATGACCCTATTTTCATATATAACATTGAAAAGAAATGCTACTTTTTGTGTTCCTCTGACCCTGACCTTTCTAAATTAATGATATTAATAGTACCGAACTAAATCATCAAGCATTATGTTTTCTCTTCTTGTTGATACATAGTCGTGCCGACAAATTGAATACCGCGCGTTAGCGCGGTATGATAATTCGTCGGCACGGCCAGGTGTGTTATAGGACCAAAGACAATCCAAAATATGAATTCAATGCTTATATTTACATTCTCTAATTTTCCTTCTCCATAATTGCTTATTTCGCTAATCTTCAATGTGAATTTAGCACTCTTCAAAACTGCCGTGGTACATAGATGTAAGAGCCGTTTGTGACGTCAAATGACGTTAAATGACGTTGCAAAGTTAAATGACGTAAACAAACATTGCGAGGAAAAAAGTGACAAATTAATTCTTAACGCACATTTCGTTAATTTTTACGTTCATTTTTCAGGGTAATAGTTTTTTATCAATTTTTTTTTTATTGAAATTAAACCTTTTACATTTGGCGTTCCTAGAGCATTGAAATTGCATGAAGTTCCTACCATGTATTCTAACGCTCGGTGACAAGGTTTCGCGTGTATTATAGAAATTTGAACGTCGTAGATTTCTAATGGATTTCATAAGGAAAATTACACTGAATGTAAATATAATCAAATATGCCAACTTTCGGTTTGAACAGGAAACCTTGTATTTATCAAATAAGAACAAGTAATGATGTAACGGTTAGAAACAAAACGAATAAAAGTATAGTTTTAATATTTGGTAAGCTTGGTTAGCATGTATGGTACATAGTGACTTTTTGGCTTGTTCTAATACTTTTCCTATATTAAAACAATATTTAAACAATAATTATAAACTTTAAGATATATAATTTACATATGTCGGCGTATATCACATTTTTGTAATCCCCGTATAGATGCAAGTTTCAGAACACAAACACCTGTCTCAGCTTGAAATGGTTGGCTTTTGGAATAAAACGATTGTCTCCAACCGTATAATAAGTCATAGACAGTGTAATACTATATGAAGGTACGTGTAACGTGGAAAGGCAGATAAACATCTACCTCACCCCTTTCTGGAAAAAATACATTGATGAGATTTTTCATAAAAATATCTCTAGGGAAATTAAAAAAAAAAAAACATGCATTGAGCAGAATGTATTCCGTATGCCATATTTACTTGGTAATTTTATTTCTGAAAACTCCACCTCTGTAACAAAATAACAGAGATAAATGTTGATGCCGTATGAAAAAGTTTATGAAAATATTCACACTCTGCAGCACCTAGTATCTTTATATTTCAGAACGTTAAATACTCTGTGGCTATATTCATTCCAAGATGCATGCTGTGAAAGAAAAACCACAAAGTCTTCCAAGAATAAAGCCATCGTTAGTGGTGAAGGAAAATGCTTAGCAAATATTTCTCTGCAATGACATTCGTCGACTCCAGCAAGAATGGCCCAAAACTTGACAAAATCTTCTTCACTCATGATGATATTTTTATTCCGAAAATCCTCCGTGGAGAAGAAGTTAAAAAACTCCGTAACCATTGGTCTGAGTTTGCTTGCCATATCATGAGGAGAAGCGCTTGATTCCAACCAAAATACGTAATTAGACATCGCTATGCTTTCTCCAGAAACGCCCTTATAAATGTATTCGTTCCACCATCTCTTTTGTTCTTCAGCAGACAGAGGAGTAGTTCTATCACCAACACGTCTACGAATCTGTTCCAGCTTGACGTTGGTCCTTTCCATGTCATCAGCGCTGATGACGCCATCTTGGTCTGCGTCAAGAAGTCTGACCCATTGACGCCATTTGCGTCGTAGAAACCATCTTTCTATACATTTAAAAAATATATATTAAAACTTGCTTTATTTTGTAATTAAAATTTTAGAAGCTGAATTAACATAAAACATGTAATGTTTTAAGAATTTAATTAAATATTTTACAAGGAAATTAAAACGTTTATGTTAGTGTTTTATGAAAATCTGGTTAAAGACCCAGTTCTTTCTTATTTGTTTTAAACAAGAATGAACGAGTTAATGTTTCTGCATAGATAAATGCGAAATTCCAAATTTATGACTTGAAAGTGTTCTTTTTTATTTGAATAATATACGTCTTGATGATATGATTTATTTTTTATTCAAACAAACTCCTTTCCTCTTTAAATTCCTTTCCATTTAATACAATGGATTTTATAGAAAAAAGGCGATGGCAAAACTTAGTTTAATTCTTATAAATGAGAAAAAAATATAGGGATAACAAACTTACTTTTTAGACATGGTATATAAATCATGGCAATAAAGATGTAAAGAGTGTACGATATTAACACAACTAGTTCTATTATTTTGGCATTATAATAAAAGCTGTAGAAATCTGTGTTGCATTTCATCGTATACGTTTCATTTTTTTCTTTTAATTCTGTAAAGTTTTTCTCGTCATAAAAATGGAAAACTTTTGTGGCTCCTGTAAAAAAGAAGGAAAAATAAAGAATAATTAAGTCCATAACATGAAATTCATTTCTTCCTTAAGACTTGGTGTTTCATAAACAATTGTTAAGTTAAAAAAACTAGCATGTATTCATATTTCAAAATGATAGATATTGAAAGTCACTTAATAGTTGAAGCTATCCATATGATTGGCCACTTGCACTTTATTTGTCTTTTTGGTTCATAAACCCTCTGTTGCATTAACTTTCAGGACTTTCTTAAATGTATTTCATATGTAAAATGCAAACAATCATATCATAGCTTGCGGTGAAAATTAAGATACAAGACATTTATACTTGACAAATCTATTTACGAATACATGTCGTGTCGTGTAGAGTTATCTCTCTTATCAGAGTATAAATGTACCTTAATTGCAAATACTGCGAGTGTTTAAAATATATTATAAAATTTAATAGATAAATAAAGAAAGAAAGAAAACTTACCTGTGACACAAAAACCGAAATTAATAATGTACGTTGCCGGGCCAATGATAAACAGAAGCCAATCACAGTTTTTCTTTCCCTCAAATTCATTCCTAGATTGACGTTCGGTACGGCAGCTCTCCAACAGGGTACGAAATCGACATAAAAATACGTATAGGATAGCGACACACAGGATCTTACCCTCAGTCTGTATGAAAGAAGGGAGATCCTCTCCCTCCACTACTTCTGAATTGTTATTGAAAACTTTCCAGGAACAGCCTCCATCATACTTTAATCCTTGTGAAAAAAAGCATGATGCATCAGTCATTGAAACTTTGAAATATTTAAATTATTTAAGGTCAAAATACTTCAGGGTTCACAAAACATGATCATTCAATACTTTATGTTCGAAATATATATTTTTAGATTTTTTTTCTTAAAAGATATAACTACATTGTATTATTTTGAAGGTTAAATGTCATAAAGGAATTGATAAGAAAGTATGAAAAAATTCCTTCATCTCTGGTTACCTTAGATTGGTTAAGAATGTCTCCCTATTTTTAATTTATTCAATGTTTCTTTTGCATGAATTAAAGATTATGAAATGACCGAGTCATTTGTAGGTACAAAGCATTAAAACTGTACGCAAACATTTTTTTAATTAAAAAAATGTCAATAGTAATATATAATAAACTTGTTCATAATTATTTATCTTTCTCATTTTGTCGTGGACATTATAAATATAGAGTTATCACATACAATTACTAGTACTGTGTATTTACTGTTGCAAGTAAATTTGACTTACCGTAAGAAATATATGATATAGAAAAAGCCAGAGCTGCCAGCCATATAATCTGTTGTAAAACTGAAATAAACATAAGTTTATTTTTCCAACCATATTCAAGAATATTTATTGCAATGAAAACATACATAATGTTTACTTCAAGTGCTACAAGTAATATAATCTTTTAGAACAAGTAAAAGAAAAAGATATACCGTACTATTATTGCTATTTTTGAAGTCAATAAAATGGTTAAGTCACATAATAAGAACAACATTCACCGAGACCGTCGGAGTACATACATGTATTCACCGAGCCCAAAAGTTGAGATGAAAATTGTACTGCAAGAGAGGCTTAATCATAAACTGCCTTAGTGAATCCCAGCAATATTGTTTCATTATTGAAATCAAAATTGAATAATTAAGTGATTGGTTGAGACAACGCATGAATTAAATCACGTGAAGTTCTGTTCACCAGAATGAAATAGACCGAGAACATCCAATATTGAAACATGTTATGAAAAATTACTAAGTATATTCAACTGCACCGGACCCTACCCTGGATCATCTCATAAAAAAATTGACACTCGGATATTTTTTTTTGACTTACTGGACATTTCAAACCATTCATGAAGTTTTTCCCATAGGTTTCTGTCATCTTGGAGATATGGATTGTCCGTCAACCTGCGAGGATTCGGGTTCGTTTGTGAAAAGATGGAGTCGTATTCCGGAGGAGGACCTGTAAATGACGAATATAATAAACCTCTTAAAATTGAATAAACTTAATCAAGATGTACGCGATTGTATGTATACAATTATTAATAAACCCTGCTTCTTTCACTTCGTTTGGTTTAGATAGAATAAAAATAAAGAAGCTGATGGGTCACAGGAATCTGAGACATACACTGCGGAAAATCAATGGCTATGGCGAGATTATAATGGGAAGTGGAATCCATATCCTAGAAAAATAAATGATAGAATCAACAAGTGTTACGACAGAAATCCGAAGTCTACAGTGGTGGTTGTATTAAACAAACAGAAGTAAGAAAAACATAGTGAAAGAGTGTTGATATATTTTCCAATGCATTTATTATAAGTAAGATTTAAGAAATATATTTCATAAGAAATTTAAAAATTGGGGCCCCCATTTTTTTTTTTTTTTTTTTTTTTGAAAAGGCTCTCTGATAACTGTGATTCAGAACTGATCAATGATCAATATTCAGATTTTGTGATTTATGTTGCAAATACCCATATTTTGATAAACCTTATTGGGAAAAAGGACTGACATCACCCTTTATCCCTCACGTAGATATAAAACTATTTAAATCTGTAAGTTTTGCTACTTGAAAGGGATCTGGACAATTTACAACAAAATTAATTATAGAACTGTTGTATCCATCTTTTAAAAGAACAAAATTCTTAAAAGAATTAAAATAATACTTTTTCTTAGTTACAGAGTTGTCCATGGCAAAGAATACACAAATAAATCTAGAAACAAGAGAAACATACGAAGTGAAACTGGTGAATAATTAGTGATCTATATGGATCAAACTAGACCCATATTTTATTAATTATACAGTCATGTATATGTATGAGATGTAAATATTACGAAACTGCAATAAATAATCAATTTTGAATCAAATATTTTCTTCGATTTTTTTTTTCAATTTATAAACGATATTATTACCAGGTTAATATTTTTTTTTAAATAATTAATAAGCCAAATATTTCTTTTGTCCTCGATTTTATTGCCAAGTCACATCCTATTCGTCATATTTTTCTAACACTTTGTATCACCTCTTCGGATGTAGCGTTGTTAACACCCTCTCAACGACTGTACTAAAAAGAAAATCTTTTTTTAAAGCGTTTTTAAAGCATATATATATAAATATATGCGCATATATAGATTATTTTTACTTGTGGATTCTGCATTAATTCACTAATGATTTAATTTATTAAAAATTCACAGTGACAAACTTTGATTCTTAAACCTTGAGTAATAAAATTGGGTTTAAAATTGAAATAATAACCGGGTAAGTTA
>NW_026936336.1:0-7075 GCF_032062105.1 Saccostrea cuccullata
TATGGTACGCACAATCACACACAGGAGTCTGAAGTTTTTATCGTAAAAAAAAATCCTTTTTGACGATAAAAATTTAAATCCTGTGATCACAGCCAAGTCCCAATTTTCTTTCATGATTGATATACATTGGGATCGTTTTACTCATCGTTTTGACGCTTTAAATTGACGTTAAAGAGTCACGTCAAACGTTCAATTGAAATCGCCAGAGTTATCTCCCCCAATGTGTTGTACGTCCTTATATGAAATGTGTTTGCGGCCGATTAAACTTGTTAAGGATTTTTGTCCCGCTCCAGTCCTACAAATGGTCCTGACATATGACCTCTTATGACATATGACCTCTCATGATCTGAAAGTTTTAAAAGTTTGTGCAATCAGGAGTTGGAAGGCGAACCGCAGGCTATCACCCGGTTCCTTATTAAAATTACGGTAAATGTCCGGTGTAGAATAAATCTTTTTTTTTTAAATTAATAACGTATTATTAACCGTGCTAAAGAAGAAAAGCAAAAGTATCACATAAAGAAGAAGAGTGAGGGCCCCAAACCAATGTAACGAGCCTGACCAAATTGATGAATATTTAGCTAGCCCGGTAAAAATTTGGGGGGGGGGGGGGGATTTTTTTAAAATCCCGGGGGGGGGGGGGGGTTAAATTGGATCTCATATTTAAACTTTCATATTTTTACAGGGGAGGGGTATGGGAAAGAAAGAATCGGGGGGGGATTAGGCAGTCATATGCCCACACGGATTTTGTCGCTCTTTGAGCTTATCGGAAATTTCATAGTCGTACGATTTACCCAAACATTTAAACTTTGTACAGCACTGTCCAAATGACACTATCAATATCTTTAAACCTAGCATTTATCGTTAAGTATTTTTTAACATGTGATACTTTTCATACTAGTGTTACTAGTTATTGTTACAGATATATTTATAGTTAATTATTATTTAATACCTTTAGAACTGTTGTTGGTCCTAATAAAAAAAGCTCAGTTATCCATGATTCTTCATACATATTCTATACATACATTTTATTCATGAAAATATATACAAAAGTCAAGAAGTACAGCATGCTTCCTCATCATTGTCCGTCTGGTATTGTCAAGCATCGTCGACACTTGATATGTATCTTTCCTTCTCGATTTTATTGCACTGGTGACGATAAAAACCCAAATACAAGATTACACTGCAGATGTGTGCGCAACACCCTAGTGTTCTTGCACCACTCTTGCACTAACAGTACCAAGATGTCACAGCTGATGTAGTGAACCTGATCCACCGATTATAGAGAGTGCTGCTAGTGTGCCGGGACTGTATTCGGCAGTGAATCAAGTCAGATTCTACATTTGACACATAATTGTGATTGGCCCAGTTTTGTCAATATGTTCTCTTATGTAAGAATTCGCTTGCCAAATTTGATATGTTCCAAAAGTCAGCTGTCTTACATCTTCCTCGGAGAGATCTGGGAAGTTGATCACAGCATCACTTGCGTCGATACTTTTCCAGAGTTTTGAATTTGTCCGGTATTTGTAAAAGGAATTTTTAGAAACAAGATCTTCCAAGACATTTTCATTGTTCTTTGCCATCATTAACATTTCAAAACCATTATTAATATCATTTTCGTCATTTGTTTTCAAAGGCGGTCTGTATTTGTTAATTAAAGAACACACGATTCTTAAAAAGTCACCGATTGAAGGAATGTTTGAGTTGCTGACAACATTATTCAAAAATTGCCATTTTTTAAGTCTGCCATTGGCAGTCTCCCAAACCCCTCGAATTTTCGTCACCATTTTTGATGTTTTGCTTCCATTGTGCTGTGTTGTTTGCAAAATTTAGGTAGAAAGACTGGCATCTGTGTTTTGAATCCGCATTCATTAAGAAAATCTATCGAATCGCGGAATCCCCATCTACAACAAGCACATCTTTTTCGGTAAGGAAATCCATTATATTGCCTTTATTTGTTTTCATCGCAGTCTTTAAAATGGAAGCGTCATTGTTTCTACCATTTGCTAAATAGGGTCCAAGACCTACACAAAGAACCGCTGGTTGTTGTTATAAGGAACGGCTTTACCAAAGGTCTCCCTTTGTGAACGAATGGCGTCGTTGGAACTTGTACGACGCACTTTTTTTGTATATAACATAAGTGCCATCTAGCACTAAGATGACAGTGTTTGAAATAGGGTCCGAGAAAAGTTGTTTTGAAATATCTGTAGTGTGATTTTCTATTATACTTTCTCTGGTTATATGGGAAAACCAAGGTTATGGGGCACAAAATCTTTAACGAGTACTAATCTGGCACTTGTAATGATTTTGCAACTTGTCTCCTACATCGAAATCCACAGAGAGTGGCCAACAATCCATTAGACAAGCCAGGTTTTAATTTGAATAGAAGAACGCCAACTGCATTTCTTATTGTGGAATTTTCGTATTTCTTAAAGATGAACACATTTGCAACCAAGTCATCGAAATTCGCTTTGGAAAAGCCTAATAATGGTATGTAATCATCATTATCAGAAAGTTTATCGAAACTAATACTACTACTATCATATGACATCAGAGCGTTGAAGCTATGTTCCCGTAAATATTTAATTCTCTTGATGATAAAACTGAATGTTGTCTCTTATATTTTGTAACGTCAACATTTACATTTTGATTTCATTGTTTCCAAGTTAAATGCTTTCTACAGCATTTGCATTCAACTGGTATAAGTACTGTAGATCACTTAATTTTCGCGACACCTTATTTCCGCGAGATATCCATTAATTCTTGATAAGCGAGACAAAAATTGCTCTTTTAATCTTAAGGAATACTATTATACGCGAAAATAAAATTTTCGCAAGCACACTGTCTCGCGTAATTAGCCGAAAATAAAGTTCACATGAATAAAAAGTAATTTACAGTAGTTGGAAATGTACACGAAAGCATCTGTCCTTGCCTCACTCGGTACTACCACAATACCCTTTCTTTCATTACAAAATACGCATCTGTTATGCGATTTTCCTGCTGACACAAAAGGAAATGATATATTAGATCTACTTTAGAGTTATCTTTAGACGCACACTGTACTGTAGACTTTACATTTACTCTGCATTTGGTACATTTTTGACTGTTTTCATCTAGCTGATATCCGTGTTCTGTCAAAAATGTTCTCAGGGATTGGGTTATGGGTCGCTTTAACTTTGCTTTTAATTTTATTTTTCAAACAAAACAGCCAAATCGTGCTGGTCTACCCAAGATTGTTTAAATATCATTCGTGTATTGTACTCTCGTACTGAATGTATGGAACGCCATCACTGCCTTATAGCATAAAACTATGCATTCATTATGTCAATCTATCATTACGTGATGTGAACATATCTTTACGTTATGTCAATTTCTTATGGGGTGATGTAAAAATATCTTTACATCATGTCAATGCTGCATTACATGAAGTAAACACATACTTCCATTATGTCAGCACTTTATAACTTGAAGTCGGAAGTTCATTATATGAAGTGAAAATATGTTCACATTGTGTTAAAACTTTATTACGTGAAATGAATGTTTCTTTATATTATTTCATTTCTTTAATATGTGAGGTCAAAATCGCATTACGTCAAGTAAATTTGTTTTATAATTAAACTTATCATTACATGAAGTCAAAAGTCCATTCCTTTTTGAGAATGTATATGTCTATTATATCAAAGCATTATTACATGATATGGATTTATCTTTATTTACGGCGAGAGCATCATGATGTGAGGTGAGCACATCTTACCTTTATGTCAGTGCTTTATTACGTGGTGTTAAAAGTGTATAACATAATGTGAACATATCTTTAATATTATATCAACACTTTATTACATTATGTCAAAACTTCATTCCGTGATGTGGATATATAATTACGTTATGTCATGTGTGATTTAAAAAGATATCTTTATATTGTGTTAACTCTTTATCATGTTGATTCCAAAAGTTTTGATGTGAAAATACATTTACATTATCTGAAAGCTGTATATCTAGTACATGTATAATAATGAATTTTGACGACCGTGTTTTAATGACTCGTAAGGGGGGGGGGGGGGGGGTCCCGATTGAGTAGGAAGAATTATAGACACATAATATCAGCCCCCTCTTTTCCCAGACATAACCTTATTTTAGAAAATGTAATGTTCAATGAAAGTAGGCCCCCACCCCCACTTATTGTTGAAGTATAGTCCACTAGGGGTAATGTAGTATAACTGAAAAATATAGGACTAATGAAGTCGGACCCCCTCTCCGAAATAGGATTTTCGGGCTTGGACAATTTTTTTGGCTTGTCGATTTTTTTTCGGGTAAATAATTTTTTTCTTTCTGGCTGACATCCTCTTTCAAATAAATGCTATGTCACGGAATTAGTTACAGTAATTTTTTCAACCATTCCAAGACCAGAATTCTGTTATAAAAATCTACCAGTCCCTCTTCTAAATAAATTGAATATGCCTTAATAAGCATGCATGGGCACATATTTGTGGCGCATATGGGAATCTTGAAAAAAGAAGGGGGACGGTTGAGTTGGTAACCAAAGGGGGAAAGCGGAAAAACTCCCCGGCAGGCTTTATAGTTTTATAGAAAAAAGTTTTCAATTTAATTCAGCTAAACTTAATGTGAAAGTAATGCAATGTCCTACATTGTAAAACTAATAGATTTATTAATTTTATGTATATTTTGGTGACTAAAGATGGTAGGGCGGGATTTCTGCCCCCTCCCCAACCCGCCAGTGCACGTGTGTTATACGATATATCTGTTTACACTTTAAAAAAGGAGAGTTAAAGACTGATAAAAAAATACAGTGTTCTGAGTAAGATCAGAAGTTTAAGATTTTTATTTAAAAAAAAGCAATTCAGAAAAAAAAATGCTGCACGACTCATATTTGATTCATTTAATTATCAGATAAAGGTAAGCGCCATTGAATTTCGGCGCGTGACTTTAATTCACAGTCGCAGTGTTAAGGCTTTGCATGTTTCAAGATTGTCAATCATTTTTCGCTTAAAGTTTTCATTTAAAGATGCAATTCCCAAATCGCTGAGAATTTAATTTATGACAGTTTTCTCTCCGCCATTTTTAGTGCTTTCGGAAAGCGGAAAATACGTTATGCTCATATAAAGGCCGAGGATACCCGTGTTCGCATAACGTAATAGTGAATCGACATAATGTAGAAGAGTGCGCACAGTATGACATGAGCTTTTCACATCTGATATGAGATGAAATAGCCTAAGATACATGTATGCTGACAAGAGGCTTAGCATTTTTGACACAATGTAAAGACACAATGACATAACGTAATAACGATTTGTCAAAAAGTAAGGGCAAATTCACATCATGAAATTGATTCACGTCGTCATGTAGCATATTGAAGGCATAAAGTAGTAAAAGAATTGACCACATGTGACAATTTATTCAGATAATGTAATGAAATTCTGACATCGTATTATAGCGAATTGATATTGAGTTAAAGATGAATTCACATCATGTAATGAACTACTTAGACCAAATAGTAGAGAGTGCACATAATGTAATAATGAGTTGAAAATATATAAAAACATTTTTACACCACGTAAAATTTTTTTGACTTAATGTCATAAAGAGCTGATATAATGCAATGGAAGATTGGCACAATGTTAATAAAGTACGAGTTAATGCCATAAAGACTAAACATAATGTAATTGAAAGTTGACATAACGCAATAGTAGTGTGTGTAATTGACATAAGGAGTTGACATAATGTAATGAAAGGTTGACACAATGCAATAGTAGTGTGGACTAATGTCATAAAGAGTCGACATGATATAATGGAAGGTTGACATAATGCAATAGTATTGTGGGTTAATGTCATAAAGAGTTGACATAATATAATGGAAGGTAGACATAATGCAATAGTATTGTGGGTTAATGTCATAAAGAGTTGACATAATATAATGGAAGGTTGACACAATACAATAGTAGTGTGAGTAAATGTCATAAAGAGTTGACATAATGTAATGTAAGGTTGACATAATGCAATAGTAGTGTGAGTAAATGTTATAAAGTGTTGACATAATGTAATGGAAGGATGACACAATGCAATCGTTGTGTTCTGCTATAAGGCAGTGACGGCGTTCCATATGAATGCATTAAAATATTATTATATCTTGAAAACTTGTTTATTTTAGGAAACATATATTTATTGATTGTTAATAAATTAATTATTTCATTTAATTGTTTTTATTTAGTGAAAAAATTTTTTTTTATCTAAATTACAACCTGAACTTTAAAAAAAATATGATAGCGTGATTCGAAAACTCGCGACAAAACCTCTATGCTTTATAACCGCCGCTTTGACGACTGAGCCACTCCGTCACACATACATATTCCTTTAAATAACAAACGGTTCTATATGTATAGCAAACACACAATTGGACTTGGAGTTTTCGAGAATATGTTCCGAAATTTAAGAAGGTAAACTAACTTTTTTACATAGAGTGGGTCTTCGTACCAATTTTTTGAAAATGGTGAAAGATACATCCTTCCACACCCTTTCAATATTTGTTTACAAAAAAATGGTACGAAGACCCACTCTATATAAAAAAGTTTTAACTTTCCATTTCTATCGTTTTTACGGTTTTTAAAGCGTGTTACCATTTTGATGGATTGATTACAATTACAATCAATTTCTAAATCATTTGATACAGGTTTTATATTATTGTATGTATATGGTTATAAATAACACCCATATTTAACAAAAAGTAGAATTTGTTAGAATTTTTTAATTGATATTTTACCTGCCCTAACATAGGCACATGACTGCCACCCCCCCCCCCCCCCACACAGATTCTTTCAACTGTCAAAAGGAATTTTTGATACAAGACCGGACACCTATTTTGCTGCCCGGTAAAAATTGAAAAAACGTATAATTCTATTATGAGTATATTGACCGGGGGGGGGGGGGGGGGGTGGCTTACATTCTGGATCCCCTATCTAGAACTTCATATTTTCCAGGAGAGGGGTATGGGAGGGACCTTTGACTGTCAAAAAAAAAAAATTTTGTTACAAGACCGGGAACATATTTAGCTAGCCCGGATAAA
>NW_026936337.1:0-7201 GCF_032062105.1 Saccostrea cuccullata
CCGATTACGAAAACATTTTTAAATACAAAATTTAGTGGATATTTCCATTGCGCACCTTAAATGTACTGCGTGAACCGAGACTGTATAGTGATGCAACCACAAGTCGTGTATCCAGTAAACACGTTTGTCCTACATATAACTGTGGATACAAACATACGAAAAAGGAGAAGTGTCCTGCACACTGGAAAACCTTCAAGCTTTGCCACAAACGTAACCATTTTGCCAAGGTTTGCCGTAGCAAGAAAGTTCTTTCATATGCAACTGGAGCAGAATATCCTTTATACAGTCACAGCTCTAATGACAATTTTACTGACTTGTTTGTTGATCGTATCAGTGTAGTTCATGCTCTTAACAAATCTGATGGGCGATATGAACAAAAGCAAGCATTTACACATGTCACAATAGGTCTAAATAATGTGAGCTTTACACTGGCTCACAAGTTAACGTTATACCAGTATCTATCTATAAACAGCTAAGTGTTGCTGATCAATTGAATCCGTCGTCTGATTTGTCTGGTTATGCCTGGTCACCAGTTAGAACACTAGGTTCTTGTAAAGTAGCTGTTTAGGTTGGGGACAAAATACCGGAATTTCACACACAGTTTCATGTTGTTGACCCTGACAGTAGAAATGCCCCACCTATCCTCGGACTTCCATCATGTATGAATATGGGATTTGTTAGGTTTGTTAATTCATTGTCAGTTAAGTCGACTTTAACAGACACAATTGCAGACAGTGTGCTAGACAGGGAGACTGTTTTGACACAGTTTAAGGATATCTTTGAAAGGTAAGGGTTATTGCAAGAAATATAGATCCTGATGCTATACCTGCTGTCCACCCCCCTCAAACAATACCACATGCTTTGAGTGACAGGGTAAAAACTGAGTTCGACCGGATTGAAAAGTTACAGGTCATTGCTGAGGTAGACATCCCCACACATTGAGTAAATTCCATTGTTGTTGTTGAGCTGTACGAATCTGCCGTGACCCCAGGGACTTAAACAAGGGCATTAAATGACCCCATTGTCCTCTGAAAATGTAATAAAATGTTTTACAATGTGGCCTGTATAAACAACATGTATTTGAGTTGATTTTTAAAATGGTGAAGTGTATGGTTTCAGGTAACGTGTGAAATATGTGACCGTGAATTTCATGAACTTCCACTCTGCTTAGGTGATCAAGTCGCTCTCACAGACCACTTAACATCCATGCAGAGTGCTAGCAGTATTTGGGGATATGATGAATATTCTGGATGCAAACCATATTTATGTATTTCATATAATGATTCATTCACACGTAAAACATTTCAGATTGCTCCTGACAAAATTTTTTTTTAGATTGTTATACACATTTTAAAGGTTCATTTTTTTCCTTTTTGAAATTAAGATTTCTTGGTTTAACAATAAAGTCGTTTATTCTAGTATGAATCCAAATTATATGCTTTTTCCGGAATTAACGTTTCTTTCCGAAAAATCTACTTAAATTATTTCTAATAATAGTGTACCGGTACTTCTTCTTACCTTAATTCAGCAACTGCAGAAACTGACGCTAAGCAGATAAGAAACAAAATCTTCCAAGTACAAAGAAAACATTCAAACTCATAAAAAGAATGCCGAAAGTTAAAAAAAATAGAAACGAATAAACGGGATTACCGAGAAAGGGGACATATGACCGAAGTTGAAAGAGGACAAGAGACGAACTTCCAGTCTAGCTGAGGGAAAACACTGTCAGGGACTGTGAACGAGGCCGAAGGCATCTTGACCCCAAGCGTGAAATCTCCGCAGCCCCCAACTGATCAAGAACAGGACAAAGAATCGGGTACGGTTGAAACCCTTTGAATATTAAATGAACATTCAATGGTTCCAAAGATTGTTGTTAGCTATGAAAACCCGTTAGATTGATTGATTGTATATTGTTTAACGTCCCTCTCGAGAATTTCAAGAGTTTTTAGTTTACCCAAGTAATTCAGGTGACATATTGCTATCTGTTTCCGTCCGTCGTCGTGTGACTTGTGTGAACAGTTGAACAATGTCAGCTTCTTCTCTGAATCTGAACCAATTTTAACTAAATTTGGTATACCGCATCTATTTGTGAAGGGAACAAAAAAAATTATTTTGCATCCCCCCAGAGACTTGAAGATGGGGCCAAAACCACTAAATAAATGCAATTTTCTTCTTTACTTATGGCCATTAAACAGTCAAACTGTAGGCATCATTGTAATAGCCATTGAGTCCTCTACAAAAATTATGAAATTCATGCCCCAAGGTCAGGGGTTCTACTGCTAGGGTTGGGTTAATTATATTTTTTTGCGAAAACGCATTATTTCTTGAAAAATTTTCTCTGCTTCAGGGTATTAAATAAACGAAGTACATGGTTATGAAAAACAAGAATGTATCTTCCAAAATTGTGAATTTTAAGGATATCTGATCCTCAGCCAGGAAGGATAACTCTTTTTTTTTTAGACAAAACTCTGTCTCTGCCTCAAGAACGCCTGAGATTTGCAAATTCCTGCTGAAATTCCAGATGGAATTCGCCTTTGAAATTCATACATGAGTCCCTTCATAAGAAAAAAACAACAACTGTAAACCAATTACTATACGCGTCATTTTTTATTCGCGAATGGCCGCTAGAGAACTAATCCGCGACGATTTATTTCCGCGATTAGTAGTCATTTTTTTCACAAGTATATTTTGTATTGGATTAAAATTTTATATCCGCCCTTAAACAAGGAAAAATGCTACCGTGAGTACTGCTTGCGCATTATCATTCTCGACATTCTGTGCATTGTGTCCATTTAAAATCTTGTATCTGCACCAAAGGTAGGTTGAATGTTACCATGAGCATAACACTTCTTATGCATTATTCACGACGCTCGAATGAAAATCGGGGAAAAATCGAGGATATTAAAGTCGATTTCAAACTCTCGGGTGTAAAAGTACCTCATGCTAAATGGGTAATTGACGCTCTACCAGATCTACATAGTCAAAGGGCAATTATTATAAATGGTTGGGACGGAGCAAGACTGGGCCATAATTAGTCGTTATTAACTAGGCTATCTCTAACTCGTCAATAAAGAACTATAATAACAAGCTGAAATAATCATTGACTTCTAATCATTTTTAGACAAATAGTTTTAGATTTGCCATTCGTTTGTATATTTTTTCTAAAATGTAGTAATTAAAGTTCAACTGCTTCTAGAGCACTAAAGGTTCTTCCGTGATTACTTTATTGAACTGTCGGGATCGGTACACAAAAAGGGCAAAAAACTCTAATCATAACATGGGAAAATGAACAACTGGTTCGCGACGATAAATATCCACGAACAGAGGTTACTCGCGGATATTTATCGCACGCGTATAACACTTGGTTTACAGAAATTATATTATACCTTCTACATCAGTTAATATTTTCCCATGACACACAGCGTCCTGAGTCCTAGTGGCCACTGATAATTTTTTTTGTCGATCCTTATAACATGATCCATATGGTCCAAAAATATCTCCTGATTTACGGGGTACGTGTGTAAGCTTGCATATATAGATGACAGCCTGTGACGAATCTTTCCTGTTGTTATTGGAGAGTCAACGTCAGCTTCGACTGACAAATGCAAACAAAAATGGTTCTGAGGGGAAATCATATAGAGAGTTTTATTTTCAATGAGAATCCTTATGCCTGGAATCACATCTGTTGGAACCAGAACAGGAACAAACATTTTCCTTTTGCTTTTAAATATACAAGCTAAAATCGGCCATTAAAAAACTGTTCCACTGGATCTTCTTCTTCTTCCATCTGAGTCGCCCGCGTGACGCAGTGGTTAGAGCGTCTGCTCTAGAGTCGCGAAGCAAGGAGTCGATTCTTACGTCGCGGGTTCGAATCCCACTGTGGGACGTGGAGGCCGGTCCTTCGGATGAGACCGTTTAACCGAGGCCCCGTGTCGTAGTAGGTGCTGGCACGAAAAAGATCCCTCACTGCTCAAAGGCCCTGAGTGCCGAGCATAGGACGAAATTTGTAGCCTTCCACCGGCAAGTGGTGGCATCTCCATATAAGTGAAAAATTCTCGAGAGGGACTTTAAACAACATACAATAAATCAATCAATCCTCCATCTGTTGTTGTGGATCCATGCACACATCACACTCATCTTGTTGGATCCATGCACACATCTCGCTCAGCATCTCTACATTCTTAAGGAATGTCTTGGGAACATATTTTTCAACAATATACAATGAATTGGTTTTAAAGTTTTCTTTGATGTCATCTTGGAGATGTCGAACAGGGCTTGGTGTGGGTCTGGTGACTTGTGGATAGTCTCATCTTGGCTCTCCTGATTCTCTTCAAGTAGCCTCTGCCACTGACTTTTACATTTGTCCATCGTTTCTCAACTTTGTCGCTGGTCACACCCTTATTCAAGGGGAGATAATTCAGAAATAGTGAAAATTTTGTGGTATGTTTTAAAAATCTTTTTCTCAAGAACCACTGTGCCAGTAAACTTGGAACTGCAAGGGAAACATCCTCAGTGTAATATTTGTGAAAAACCCAGTTGGAGTACTTGTCCCTATTAGACAGTTCAAGCTTGACTTCCTCCTCAGAGTGTTAGTGGAAAAGGGCTTCTGTAAATCAGGGAATCATTTTCTGAAGCATGATAAAGCTCCTTTTTCTGTTGTCGGTTGTTATATTTATATGTTTATAGTTTAAAGTTGGTCAAAGCAACTCAGGTGAGCAATGTGGGACATGGGCCTCTTGTTTAAATGTACAGTGTCTTTTTTAAAGGTTTGAAACTCCATGGGGTACTAGAAGTATTACAGCAGTTTCCGAACGAAAGGGCTTCCTTCTTGGTAACATGAAAGGAAACAAATGCTTCAGATTATGTAGATTTCTTCATTCCTATATTTCCGAAGAAAGAGGAGGAGAAGGAAATGGAAGACATTCTTATATATATCTTCCACAAGCTTTTGAAGAAAATTGATCGTATGTACATAATTTTTTTCTAAAGAAAAAAAGAAAAAACATTTTTTACTTTGAAAACTTAAGAAAACACAACATATTTTGCAAACAGAAAATGTCTGATAAATGGTCCATTGTCCATAAATGTTTTTCAGGAGGAAGTCTCAAAACTCCATTGATTGATTGTGAGAGTGAGTTACCAGTTGATATTGAGGTCACTATAACAATGTCTCATCCCATAAGGCTCTGACAGGAAGCCCTTCACTACCTAGAAATATTGACAATGGCATAATTAATTTTGATCACAAGAGTTCAAATCATACTTTTGTAAATACCTGTGCTCCATCAATTTGTTTTTCAAACTGTAGCATTAACCAGGAATATTCATAATTTGAGGTATCCTTTTTGAATATAATCGTCGGAGCACCTTGGTTTAGAATCGAATATGCAAATAATGCACAGTAAATGACCAGAAGCAAGTGTTTGTTCTATTAAAGCGTTAGCTTATATTCAAGTACATTATTTTAATTTTCTGATCTCATTTGATCCATCAGTCTCTCTGTTAACTTTTCACATTTTTTTTTACTTCTTATCAAGGAACAACTAGTCCAATTTCAACCAAACTTGACACAAAGAATTCTTGGATATAAAGAATTCAAGTTTATTCAAATGAAGGACTTCACCTTCTGCAAAAGATAAATAATTTCAAATTTAATTAAAATAATGAAATCTTTTCAAAATCTTCTTCTCAAAAACCACTTGCCCATAAATGGCAAAACTTACATTGAAGTACTCTCAATTAGTGTAGATTCAAGTTAGTTAAAATCATAATCCAGGGTGGTAGGATGGGGACACAACAGCATACCAAAACTTTACATAGGAATAAATAAGAAATTTTTCTTCTAAAAAACAACAAAGCCTTGATCAGTCATACATTTATTTACATGAAAACATCCTGGGGTAGTGACAATTCAAATTCGAATCGTAACATCCTGGGAGTAGGGTTTGGCCACAATGGTCAACCAAAAACATAGGAAAAATCTCAGGAATAGCAAAACCTTGATGAGTTATATTTACTAGCTCACCTGAGCCGAGGGCTCAAGTGAGCTTTTGTGTTGTCCGTCTGTCTGTCTGTAAACTGTAACATTTTCTTTTTTTCTCAAGAACCATTTGGCCAAAAACTGAAACTTATTTGGAAGCATCTTAGGGTAGTGCAGTGTAAATGATTCTGTCAGTCAGGGATATTGTTTTGGAACTCTTGTGTCACAGAATTAAGGTAGCGAAATTCTCAACAAACCCTGTAGTATGACACACACTGATCTTTAGTTCAGTTATTTAACTTCCCCTTTGGTTTGTTTTGTTTTGAAAGTAACACAATAGGACTTGTAATAGGTACATTTTCGTTATAATCTTATTCTCGAGTCGCTGCCAAAATCGTAGTAGCAGCGTATAGTAAAAAAGCTGTAAGCGTCCTTTTGGACATATAGGGGATGTGTACTGACCCATCTAGCCCCTAGGGTTAGGGCTGTACTGAGTTGACCCACCTATACCCCCAGACCCCCCAAACCTGTACTCCGTTGACCTCCCTTTTCCCCCAGGGTCAAGAGTGCACTCCCTTGACCCACCTATCCCCCAGCCAATCAGAATCCAGCATTTTGGACCTCATTTGCATAAAAAGTGCACTCAGTTGACCAACCCGGCTGGAACCGTATACTACTCATAGTTCGCGTACTGAATGTAGGCCATGAATAATTTTCAATATCGCAAGGGCATACCATTACTCTCCAAGAGTAATTTGTAATATACTTAGCTCTGTTGGTCTTGGTAGGATACTGATGGACACCCCTGTCAGGTTTGATGAAGTTTTAATAACAGAAACATTTAGAAAACTTCTAGAATTTAGGATGATTTGAAACGAAACTTCATGACGACCTTGACCTTGTATTTTTCTAGCCACTGGCTGATCAAAAGATTCTTTACTCAGGAAACAGCCTAAAAGCCAAATAATAAATGCGAACGGGACCATAATTGTTTGTTATACTGCAAGATCTTAAAATACGAAGTTCGTATTTCCCGCCATATTGGTCAAAGTAAAATTCGATATATTAAAAAAAGGGGACCTGTCGTTTTTTCGATAGTAAATGATAAGCAAATTGATATATTTGTTATGAAAAACATATATTTTTAAAGATTCACTTTATGGGGTGATTATATCATGTATTTCGTAATTTATAAAGGGAAAAAAACATTCTGAAAACTTT
>NW_026936338.1:0-7173 GCF_032062105.1 Saccostrea cuccullata
GTCGAAATGATGACTTTTAACTAGACTGCTAATATTCCTGTTTCATCAACTTGTTTGTCAACAATTTACGTCGTTTTAGAAACTGTGCATACGTAGAGCATGCTTTTGCATTCCGAATCAACGGAGAGATATGAACTCCGTATGCAGGTGATGAAGGTATATTACAGGAATTTGCTGCACAAGTAAGGGACGTTAACGATTGAAACGTTTATCATAGATATGGCACGCCAAATTCACAAAAATGAGATAATCATAGTTTCACAATTGATAAACTAGGTTTATCGACTGTAAACTATAGTTTACAAACCGTAAACTAAAGTTTACGATTCGTTAAGTATAGTTTTCATCTGTAAAACTATATTTAACGGTTGTTAACTATAGTTTACGAATGCTAATCTAAATTTATCTGTCTGTAATAAATCGTTAACAATAGATTTTGTTGATAAACATAGATTCACGTTTGTAGACTACAATTTACAATCGTAAACTATAGTTAAGAGTTGTTAATCATAGTTTCACAAATTGTGAAACTATATTTGTCAGATCGTTAACTATAGTTAACGGTTTGTAAAGTGTAGTTTACAAATCGTGAATCTGTATTTATCCGATAATCTATGTTTTGCAATCGCAAATGATCGTTTTCGGTGTTAAGTATAGTTTACGGTTGTGAAACATAGATTATCGCGTTAACTATGGTTTACAGATGTGAAATATAGATTAACGTTGTTAACTATAGTTTACGGTTTGTAAACTATAGTTTACAACCGATAAACCTAGTTTATCGATTGTGAAACTCTGATTATCTCATTTTTGTGAATTTGGCGTGCCATACATAGAGCGTTGTTGTGAGACTACCATTAACGTCTTTTTCAAGTAATATCCAAATATGAAACAGATGTGTCAGACCCTGTAGTATCTTTTATCTCCAGCTCACTGGGATATATCGTATCTTGATATATCGTATATTGAATGACCATTGTTAATTGACAATACATCGTCGATATATTTAAATATCGAGTTGAAGGCCACAGCTGGTGTTTTCTTCTTTTCAGATATAAGATTTTGGCAAAAAATATGCTTCACACGAATACAAAAATAGGTCTGCTAAGAACTGGGCACAATCAATACCCATGGGAATTCCAATAAATTGTTGGAAGACCTGGTCTTCAAAAGCCACATACATATTGTCAATTAAAACTCAAGCATCCTTTTGATATCAACTCAGAGTATTTGTGTATATAATCAGAATTTTTTTTTTTTACAAAATAATTTTACAAATGACCAATGACAAGTGAATAAATTTACGAGTTCCATTTTTGTTGAAAAAGTAGGTGTCAATGATATCAAAAGCCTGGACTGGTTAATTGTGTATAAAGTTGAAAAGTCGCAAGTCGTATCCTGAACAACAGTATATGTATGTTGGGTTCAGTCTAGTTAATTTTCTACCACGTCCATTTAAAAATCAAACTGATAATTATTTATCTAAAAAACTTTCAGCATGAAAAGAAGCTTTCTGTCATAACCCTTAATTCGATGTTTACCCATCAAGACGCATTTAATCAATTAACAATATGAAGTTTCATTCCTACATTGAACAAGTACATTTTTTTATTGGATTCATACACTGTAATAAGACAACTGCAGAGAATAACACATCTGTTTTCATATTTGGATGTGTATAAGAAAACTACTTTAAAACTAGACTTTATGATAAATGTCATAATTTCAACTTGTCTCTTATCTACTTCCCTACTTTAAGGAGTAATATATATGTAGTGTCACCTGCATATTGAATTTATGTCTCCCGGTTGTTGGGATCCGTTAAAGCGTGTTTTACATGCAAACAATTTATAAAATGTGACAGGCAAATAAGTTGAAGATACAGGGGATTCATCAACTTCGTCATTTTGCAAGTTCTATAGTCGATATATAATGACCTTATCAGCAAATACGATCCATCATTAAGTCTAATACCGATTAACACTTTTTTGATTCAAACTGTTAGAGCATTATTTTTCACACGTACTAAATTGACTTCAGTTATCTCCATTTACTCGTTCATGACAAGGAGGACCCGGCTGCTTTAATTTATTATCTTGGAATGAATGGAATACTTATTCTTTCGTGAGACCTGGTCCCATCTAGTTCTCTTTTTGGTTGTTTTAGTTCATTTTATTTTTAGTTAACCGATTAACATCTACACATTAAATATTGCGCATTTAGAGGACACCTTTAATCGGATTTGACTATTAATTCCGCTTCAGATTTGACTACTGATTTCGCTAGTAAAAGGGACTTCTCGATATATAGAATACTGTAGAAAACTTAGCTATTATAAGCTTGTGCCCCGCAAATAAAAACGGCTGATCATTTTTTTTGCTTGTCAAAGAATTTTTGTTAGTTGGTAGTGCCCCCATGCAACTGAAATTGCTTCCTACAGGCCTGGATAGAGTGACAGAAGAAAATATAAGTGAATTGCAATATCATGCAACAACATATGTGCCCGTTTTCCCTTGAAGTTGCAAGATGCTGAAAATTCCAAAGGAGGTTACTGCTGATATCTATTCTCAGGCACGTAGCAATAGGAGGGGGGCAGTGGGGCCTGTCCCCCTTCTTTGTTTCCCAGCATTACTTTTACTATTGGAAATGTTCATTGAAAGGCTGCCCCCACTATATACCACAAGTAGTAGATATCAGGGATATGTAGTATTGAATGCAGAAAAGAATTGGTATACTGAAAGACGTTGGCATTGAAAAAAGTTGGCATTTTTTTAAATTTGTTTTGCTTGTTAAGTTTTCAGGTAACTCACAATTTTTTCTCTCTGGCTGCCCCCTTTCAAAAACGATGCTACGTGGCTGATTCTTATGATCTTTCATGTGTACACATACCAAATTACACCGTGCTCTCACTTTCTTTTTTCCCCTCTCTCTCTCTCTCCTTTCACACACACACACACTCTCTCTTTCTCTCTCTGCTTGTCTAAGTAAATGTAATTTTATTCGCAATATTGTACATTATAATCGAGGGTGGGGTGTTCAGGTTTTACATTAATTTAAGGGTGAAAATGCATTTAAAAAAACAACTTCTGGAATTTTATAAGCAGCTTTTTTGAAATGAAAGTCATCGTATTAATTAAAAATATTTCAAAAATTAGACTGGCAGTTCCTGTCTCATTCGTACGAAACGTCTGTATATCGAGGATCAGACAAGCAAACCAGTCTATTCAAAATTTTGCATTGTCATACATATATTTTATCTCGCTTTAACTTGCAAAAAAATTGTTCTCATAGTATAGAAGTTTTCTGATTCTACTCTGGAGTTTCGTTTTACTGAATCAACCACTCAGGCGAATACAGGGGCCTGGCCAGAGAAGGGGTCATTTCAATTCACAAGTACTGTTTATATACTCTAGTTATTTTACAATAGATCCGCCACTGACAGTTGATTTAATTTCATGCTTGATTTCATCTTTTGATCTAGGACCCATGCGTGGTAGCCCCACTTCCGGTATCGTGAATAGTGTTCTTGTTAACCTTGAGCAGTCACCCGGCAATGGTCGGAAGTATTCCATTTTCCCGCCATCTCACTGATTCCAGAAAAAAACCCAGTAACCTATGAAAGGTATTGTTTCTTTTTGGTATATTTACAAATGTTTGTATTTAACGCTCATATTACTAACCAACGTTGAAATGGGCTCAACAGTAACATTTTGCGAACAGTCAGACCAGGCTTGGGGCCAAGATTAACAGTTTAATTTTAAGGTATGGCAGGGATGGGGTAATGGTAATGTGTAATGGTTATTGACTGTAATTAATTACAAATTTCGATGTAATAGAAAATAATGTGTAATTGGCCAAATTTTCAATTACAAGTAACAGTATTTAATTTATTACTTTCCAAAAAGGCATGTTATTCACAATTACTTTTCAATTACATTCAATTACACTGATTTTGAATAATTGAAAAATACCCCCCTGCCCCACCATCTCATAAACATTATTTAAGAAAGGTTAACTTATTTTTTTGGAGCAAATATTATAGTAAAATTTCTTAAAAAGAATTATAACATAGTCATATTACCTTTTTAAGTAAATTGCTGATTAAATATTGCCCTATTTTATTTTCTTAAAAACTTTTAAATCAAATTAATCTTTGTAAAGTGTAGAAATATACAGGCGCGGATCCAGGATTTTTTTCCGGGGAGTCCACTGGAGTGAAAAAAAGAATTTCTGACCCAGAAATTTGTTGAAAAGCAAAAAAAAAAAAAAAAAAAAAAAAAAAAATCTGTGTTATCTCGACAAAACATGACAATCCTATTTTTTTAGGGGGAGGGGTGTGTGTGTATGTGGTGTGTGTGTAGTCGTTGACTTCCAAATCTTCTTCATACATGTACCTATGACTTTTCATACTAACATAACCCTATACCAGTTTCTTAGGGGGAGGGCACAGAGGGGTCTGGTGACAGTACTGAAGCCCCCAGTGGGTCTAGGGCAAGGTCCTTTTTGGGGGTCCAGGGTTGCTGACAACATCTTACAAATAAGAGATGTTTTTTCCCTTGATTTGAGGATAATGGACATATAAATTTTACATACAAAAATTTCAAACGGGGGGTGCACCGGCCCTGGATCCGCCTTTGAATATATGCAGCTTTGTGTTCATTTCCAACTTATTTCAGGAAAAACTGCATATAAAATAGCTTTAAAGAGAGCCTTGTGTGAAAACTACAATAGAGAATTTTTTTAAATTTTATACCATGAATTTTATTACTTACATTGACTTCAGTGTGTATGCCAAGTGCCTTCTTGAATATTTATCGCCGTGAATCATTTATTGTCCCCCTCTTTCGCGAGAGCGAGGGGACATTAAATCTCATTCGTCTGTCAGTCTGTCCGTCCATCACAAAAACTTTAACCTTGCCCATAACTTTTGATTTAGTGGAGCTATGACTTTCATATTTCACTCTTGTATTCCTTGTGATAAGACCTTTCTTTGGGTACCACCAAATTTGACCTTTTGACCTTGACCTTGGAGTTTGACCCACTTTTACTAAAAAATTCCAAACTTTTACTTTGGCCATAACTTTTGAATAGTAGGTACTAGGACTTTTATACTTCACATGTATGTTTTTTGTGACAAGACATTTCAAAACATATTAACCACTTTGACCTTTGACCTTGACCTTGGAGATTTCCTTACTTATGAAAAAAACTTTAACTTTGACCATAATTTTTGAATGGTAAGGGCTAGGGCTTTCATACTTCATATATGTCATTCGTGTGAGAAGACCTTTCATTGGATACCAAGAACTTTGACCCTCTGACCTTCACCTTGGAGTTTGATCTACTTTTCAAAAACTTTGTTTGACCTTGGCCACAACTTTTTAACAGTAGATAGTAGGACTTTCATATTTCATGTATGTATTCTTTGTGGCAAGACCTTTCATTTGATATCAACAACCTTGGCCTTGGAGATTTTCGTACTTATGAAAAAACTTTAACCTTGACCATAACTTTTGAATGGTAAGGGCTAGGACTTTCATACTTTACATATGTAATCCTTGTGAGAAGACTTTTCATTACATACCAAGAACTTTAACCCTTTGACCTTGACCTTGGAGTTCAGTGATGATTTCTAAATAAATGATATATGATAGGATGTTCATAATACACACAATATGTCATAAAAAATGACATCTCAACCACAAAGACACCGAAAGCTGGGGATCACAATTCCTTGAATTTGCTTGTTTTAATTGCTTTATATTGGTAGAGAATGTTTTCTCAGTCACAAAAATTAAACGTCGTGGATTGATTTTAAACTGACGAATTGCTAATAAATGATGACACTAATAACAGTCAGTATACAGTACACTGTGGGTTATAGGATTAGAATAGAGCCAATTGAATTAAATATATGGAAATTTTTATTAGATCACGTTGGTCAGTTTGAATATTCAGACTCCATTGTGATGCTTAGGTAGTCATAAATAGAAAATATAATATACTTTTTACACAATTCTGCTTTTAATGCAATGCAGCATGGAATGCTAGGCCTGGCGGCAGTATGTAAGGAGGAATAGCATGCCAACATCGCTGGAAAAGAGGTATATCTTTTGTTTTTTCTCCACCCACTAAGTACTTACCCATCTTCTCGCCCCCCCCCCCCACTTTTGCACTTGTTAGGCCCTTCTCTTTCAGCTTAGGTCATCGATGGATTCAGCGTTGGATGGTAGGGCTGGCAGCGGTATGTAAGGAGGAACAGCATGCCAACATCGCTGGAAAAGAGGTATATCTTTTGTTTTTGCTCCACCAGTAAGTACTAACCCATCTTCTTCCCCCCCCCCCACCTTTGCACTTGTTACGCCCTTCTCTTTCAGCTTAGGTCATCGATGGATTCAGCGTTGGAATGTTAGGGGCTGGCGGCGGTATTTAAGGAGGAACAGCATGCCAACATCGCTGGAAAAGAGGTATATCTTTTGTTTTTTGCTCCATCCACTAAGTACTAACCCATCTTCTTCCCCCCCCTTTGCACTTGTTAGGCCCTTCTCTTTCAGCTTAGGTCATCGATGGATTCAGCGTTGGAATATTAGGGCTGGCGGCGGTATTTAAGGAGGAACAGCATGCCAACATCGCTGGAAAAGAGGTATATCTTTTGTTTTTTGCTCCACCCACTAAGTACTAACCCATCCTCTTTCCCCCCCCCCCCCCTTTGCACTTGTTAGGCCCTTCTCTTTCAGCTTAGGTCATCGATGGATTCAGCGTTGGAATGTTAGGGCTGGCGGCAGTATGTAAGGAGGAACAGCATGCCAACATCGCTGGAAAAGAGGTATATCTTTTGTTTTTTGCTCCACCCACTAAGTACTAACCCATCTTCTTCCCCTCCCCCCCCTTTTGCACTTGATAGGCCCTTCTCTTTCAGCTTAGGTCATCGATGGATTCAGCGTTGGAATATTAGGGCTGGCGGCGGTATTTAAGGAGGAACAGCATGCCAACATCGCTGGAAAAGAGGTATATCTTTTGTTTTTTGCTCCACCCACTAAGTACTAACCCATCTTCTTCCCCCCCCCCCCCCCTTTGCACTTGTTAGGCCCTTCTCTTTCAGCTTAGGTCATCGATGGATTCAGCGTTGGATGCTAGGGCTGGCGGCGGTATTTAAGGAGGAACAGCATGCCA
>NW_026936339.1:0-7056 GCF_032062105.1 Saccostrea cuccullata
GGTATAAAAAACTAAAGAAAATAAAAACGTAAATATTCATAGAAAATTCTACGTAAAAATTTAAACATATAATTAATTGCTTTTATAAAAAAGAAAATAAATAGCAAATACAATCCGGAGAATTAGAATAAATAAATGTTAAATAATATTTTAATTATCATAATAGATTTAAACAGCACATTCACACGTTTTGCTTGTATGTTCAGTGTTTGGATTTATATCGAATTAAATCAACACGTTTGATCTTATATCCCAATCGACAGATCATATGCTATTTTGATTGGTTGATGCGCTGATTGGTTAACCGCTAATCCTGATTGACAGCACTGTAAAGAAATACCGAACCCGCGTTCGCTCTCTGGGACCGCTACTGAATTTGGGGTTCGCTCTCTGGGTCCGCTTTGGGTTCGCTCGGGGTCCGCTACGGGTTCGCTTGGGGTCCGCTCCAAGTTCGCTCGGGGTCAGCCCTAGCGGACCCCGAAGTGAACCCGGAGCGGACCCAGAGAGCGAACCCGGGGTCCGCTCCGGGTTCGCTTTCTGTTAGGTTGTGTCCGGTCGGTACTGTATGTGTTTCATATTCTGAAACAATTAGATATTAAGTGAAATATCAGACTGTCTCAATAATCTTTCAAAATTTTACAATTTAAAGAAAAGACACAGATATAATGTTTATCAAAACAGTAAAATCCAGATTTAGATGATTATCTTTTAAAAAAATATCATGTAACTACATTCAGGATCTGTTTTATTTTCTGCGACGGTTTTTCAATTGGAAAAGGTAATTATATTTGTAAAAATACAACGGTATGCATTCTAGCTTGTAGACATAAAAAACTGAATTGTTGACTATTGGTGTAATACCTTTCTGGCGAAACAATGACTAATTTCATTAATTTTGGCCATCGAGTCACAAGGAATAATGCAAAATTAACTGTTAAAATTGTCAATTTATGAAAAGAAAGCAGATACACCAAGAGAAGGTACATGTACTCCCTAAAACATTATAATTTTATATTACGCGTTGTAAAAAAAATAGATGCATTGTTACAACACAAAATGTAAAATCAACACGAAATGTAATAAACAGGGGTAATTTTAATATATTTTTGCGTCGAAATGAACGCAAAATGTAATAACTCAAAACCTTGATATTACATTTTGCGTTGAAACAATGTATACAAAAAGGTAGCAAAAATTGAACATGAGAAAGATTACAAGAAATATAAAGAACCTTATAAACAAATATATGCAAAATAAAAGAAAAAAACAAAGCGGTATAGTTTGTTGTATATAGTTTGTTGTATATAGTTTTTGTTCTAGTAAAGTTAACGTTAGATAAGCAATAAAACCAACTTACCATAACCATGTGAACAACAAATTACCAATACTAAGTAAAATGCGTCGACAGAAGCCATATCAACTTTTGAAAGTGAAAGAAGAATTGAATGAAAAACATGTACACGTATGTTACAATCCAAAAAATACTTTGAGCAAACAAGGAAGTTAAAATATGATCAATAAATATGACGTTCTTTGTTTTTTTTCAATGTAGTTTGATGGCGCATTGACGATTGTGACGTTCTTACAGGTCGGTACTGGAGGAGAGAAGAACACATCCGGGCAACAATCACCTCTGACGTAACACTTCTGATCACAAAAGCATGGCGGACAACACAGGTGTAGTGCTGAATCTTTGACCTCTATGTGGTCGTCGGCCGGAAAGGTACATGTATCTTTTATTTTCTTTTAACAACAGATGTTGATTTAAAAAAAAAAATAAATTTGGGTTAAATAAAAGAAGAAGATTCATGCATTTTAACTTCCTGGTGTATTAAACATTGTTCCATTTAAAATATGAATCGGATGTTTGGACCACGAATTACTTTGTAGATTTTATTCAGTTTGAAAATTTAAATGCACTGTAAAGTACACGCTACGTTTGAAGTATCTGATAAATTAAGTTGTTTCTACAACAAACGATTAAAAAGATCTAGAATGTGATTTTAGGTTTTGTTTACTATTTTGAATTTTGATTATTTTTCAAATAAAATTCATATAATGACTTCTCTATAACGTTGCCTCGGATAATTATGGAAGATGAAGAGCAGATTTTTTTAACCTGCTTAGTTTCAAAAATGAAATTGTAGCAATGAGATCTAAATTTAAAAAAATACGACACATGAACTTTAGACATGATTAAAAACAAAAAAAAAAAAAAACCAAAAACAAAAACAAAAAAAATTCAGGTATTTATGTTAATACCAAATGAAAAAAAAATGCCGGTGTGTAAATTTGCCTTTAAAAATCTTTGACATAGAAATAAGGAGTTAAAACTAAAAGATTACGACGGTAGAAGTCTTTATCTTAAACATTGCTATGACCTTTCTTCCTTTTTTACTGCCTCGGAGCTTATTTGCTTCCTAACGAGATAATTCTAGCAAAAGTAGAGGATCCAGTGATTTTTCTTTGAAATTGCAATGCCTAATTTTAAGTTATATGAGGGCTATGTACATATATGTATCAATAAATATATGTAAAAAGGAATTGAATGTTTGATTTATAAATGGAAATGCACGAAGTTTCTGTAATAATTGAAATAAATATTTAATTGAAAGGCAATATCAGGACAAAAAAATTGAAACAACAAACGAATACTTTTAAACACTGAATTGATTTTAAAAAAAATTTATACCATTCTGTACATGAAAACAATTAAAAAAAAAAAATACCTGTTTTACTCATCCAATGCCTTAAGTCAAACTGCTCTCCTTATTACATTTATCAGAATGTTGATAATCTTGTCTTTCTTCAACCCCCTGTTTAATATCGCACTATTTTATGTTTTTTTAAGGAATTAGAATTCGTACAAGTGATCTAAAATAATCTGGCCCCAGGATCATGAAATAAACTTAGACTTAAAGACGTACAACACACTGGGGGAGATAACTCTTGCAATTTCAATTGAACGTTTGACGTGACGTCAAGTTTAACGTAAAAAATAAAGCGTCAAAACGACGAGTAAAACGATCCCGATGTATATCAATCATGAAAGAAAACTGGGATATGGGGAATGGCTGTGATTGTGCGTACCATACTCAATCAATAAGTATTTTTTTTAATTAACCCGATTAAACTCCGTAAAAAGCAAGACATTAAATACCATCCCTTAATGTTTATTTCATTTCATTTCATATACAATAAATTGTATTTTTGATCAAAGCGCAGCATTTTTTTTCATTCTGAAAATTTTATTTTACATTGCCGAAATTCTCCTTATGTACAATTGGCTATATAACATTCCGATTAATGGTCTTCATTACAATTTGTGCATACACGATATAAATATTGTTTTTTCTTCTTTAATTAAATAAAACAAACAAAAAATTTACAATGTAAAGTCGATGTTGTTCTCAGACCTTTACTGATCAAAGAGGAACAACTCTGAAAATGTAGGAGATGTTTGTTTTCCTCCCTTTATTCACGGTTTTCCACAGAATCAGATACATGTACATACACAGCAAGACCTGATAATTCCAAGAATTGAATACTATAGACCTCGTATACACAATGTAAGTATAGAATTGAAAAGAATTGTTCACTTGTACTGAAATTATCTGCATTTATGAATATCCTACTGCAGCAAATCGTAACTTTGACTTTCTGTCAACAGTGTCGGTTCGCATTTCCTCGAATTAAAACAAAACGTAGCCTATAAGATTTTAAAAAAATATCATTTTGGGATTTGATATAAATTGAAATAAATGAAGAGTTTAATGTTTGATATTTTGAAGTTAATGTGGACGAATACGGAATTTTCATTTTAACTTTAGAAGCGACGACATGGAAAGAAATGCGTACAGTATCATGAGGGGTGTACTTGTACATGCAAATGTCGATGTATCCCCACGGCCACATACTGTCTCGTTTGAAATAATGACATGAAAGAAACTACAATTATTCCATTTATATCACAGGAGAGTTGAACATACACCATTTTTATAATGAATAAAATTAAAGAAATAAAATTAAAAATCAACATATTCAAGTTCAACAAAACTTGAATTCGTATCCAGGTTTCATGTGATATGGAATGCATAACGCATATTACGTATATGGACTAAACACTAAAATCTTTCAGTAATTTTTTCCTGATACATATAAAAAGAGTAGTCAATATTTATTCTGCATTCATGAATTTAAAACTAAATGCATACTTCTGAGATTCTTGACGAAATACCAGTATATTTGCACTGTAAACGACGTTTCGTCAAACGCTAATGGTCTGCGACGCAAAAAAGGAGGGGGTGGGGATGATAGGGGTATTCAAAAATTGCCTTAAAATTTACATTTAAATACGCTTTACATATGAGAACTTTTAAATTTGTAAGTTAATATATTTTTGAAGCAAAAGCAATATTCCAATTTAATTTTTTTAATGTGTATTTGTAGATTCATATAACAAAGTGATCGACCGTCTGAAAGACTCGCGGGAACGTGATTTATTGAGAAAGGGGGAAGGGGTAATTTTCCGCTATTAAATCAAAACTGGTCGTACAAAAATTATACAAAAAATTATGAAGATCATTTTTACTACCAGCTACCTAAAGAAAGTTTTTTACGAAAATTAAACGACAGGTTTTTTCACAAAAAAATTTTGAATTTGGAAAATACGCATTTTTCAAGGCTTAGAAAATTCAGGTCTTTAAAAATTATTTTGATGATATGTATATCAAAAAGATGACTATGTTTTTGTGTTTAATGGTTTAGGGAATAAGCCAATGAAATTTGACATTTATATCTATCCTGGTTTTATTGAAAATCAAGGTTTAAGTAGTTCATTGATTAAAAATTTTCTCTCCTTGTAAACAACTAAAGGGGGGTAACTTTCGGAAGTTCCTGTCCAAAAACCACTCGAACGATTTTGTAAAAAATATGCATACATGCAGCAGATATGGTCATGTACTAAATATACAAAAATAATGAAAATTAAACGACAGGAATTTTTTGGGGTAGGTGTGTTGTACATCCTTAAGTCAAAATTTCTATCATCTATAAAATCTTAAAAACTTGTTAAAGGAAACTCTTTATTTGCATATGACAGCAGATTGATGATACAAAATTGGAAAGCATTTTCATTTTGGGCTGCTTAACCTCTAAAAAAAAATTCAGCATCTAAGACATTTTTTGACTTAAGCTAAGATGTTTCATGATTCCGGGGCCTGGTATTGTGGTTTTATTTCCCGTTCTTTGTATATTGAAGAGCAAAGTATCAACTTTGGAAAGATTAAAATTCCTTTATTTATAATGTCTTATATGTTCTTTTCTTGGAAATACGGGTATGCCAAGTTATGTAATAAACTGATTATCACGTGATGAATTCTGTCATATTACAATGCTCTAAATACATCATGAACAATGTAGGTACACTGAGATATAAATAACAACTCAAAAATGTAAATCTTGCTATAATCACTTAACTCTTCAGAACTTACTGAACTGTGACGTTATATACACTTGATGTTGACATCATAAAAATATGAGTTACCTTTTCCCCTTAGCACTTTAAGCACAGTACAAGTTTCTGTAAAGTTTAGGTTCAATAATTATGACGTATTTAAATATTTATATTAAAAAATATATATAAATATTTAAAAAAAAATTACTGTTCTTACTTTATGAGATTTTAGCAAGCATAAAATAGAAGGGAAAAGCATTAAATTGAAGATTAAATGTACTCTTGAAAGTGCTTGAAAAATGCGTGATTGCGAAGGAACGGTAAATTGGTGACTTTGATTAAAAAGTAGGAAATGGTTTATGCGTTAAAATGCGTGACTGCGGGAAGGAGTTAAATGCTTAAACAACCTATCTAATATTGCTATGATTTGTTTTGAAACACATTAAAATTTTTGGTAATCCTTGGAGCGTAAAATTAGCTTCATAAAATAAAGCAATCAGTATAACATTATGTGGCATAAAATCTATGGATAATGTTATTCTAGTCAGCATTAACAATTTCTGTTTACAAAAAATCGTATTTTTTTACTCAACCAATTCTTAAGCAAAAAGAAGCCTAAAAGGGATTGGAATAAGCGATGAAAGCATTTTTTTCAATTGTGATAAATCATTCGTCTACATACCTTGCTCACATTGATGTCCCTGGTACCCAGGTTAACATCCCTGACAAGGGACCTGTCTCAATCACTACTGGACGAAAAAAGTGCTGAGAATCCCAGGTTTTACTGATAATGTTTGATAATTACTGATACGGTGCAGTTCTTGCTGATAATTACTGAAGCGGTTTACAAAAAAAAAAAAAATAAACTGCTCCAACCCAGGTTATAGCAGTATAATTTTGGTTGCTATTTAATTCATTCCTTATAATTTAATTTTCAATCATTAAAAATATAAAACAAGACAATTTCTCTCTTTAAAACGCCTTCAAATTGTTCATATTTTAAACTGTAGAGTGCAACGCGGCCGAGCTTGTTATGTGGTGATATGGCTTGTATCACCGAGGCGTTACACTTAGGTTCGTTAACCTGTTAACTCGGGTTTTTATTGACCAAATAAAATTATATACAAATTCAATACAATAATACAATGAGTTGATTGGACAACCACTAATTGTGGTCAATGGGTGTCTCCAGCAAGTAAATTACTTCTTGCCTGGCCGGACTCAGCACGCCTGGATCTTACACATTCCCCCTTGAATTGTGGTATGCCACCTCTCTCTACAACCAAGTGACTGCCTTATTCAGGTCTTACGTGCTTTGGTGTACTGTGAAACACTTAGCTGCCACTGCAATGCTTGCTATTTGAGAACTTAACTGTATGTAAGAGATGAACAAACTAAATGTTTATCCACTCCGTCACCAGAGGTCCCCTAGTTCCTGTAACACAACATGTATTACCTCAGTGCAGCCCTAGTAAATAGGCAAATTCATACTACTTGTATGATCTGAGAATTAATATTTTTTAGTGTTTAAGAATTTATATAAGAACGTAGGTCTAACGTTAAAACGAAATAAAACACAACCGTTTCCGTTTCAAAACTGA
>NW_026936340.1:0-7066 GCF_032062105.1 Saccostrea cuccullata
TACTGAATTCCTACCCAAAGTGCTCCGGTGAGCAATGTGGCCTCTTTTTTTTTTTTTATTATTTTTTTTACATTGCTTTAAAAGTTAATAAATACATGGAATATATCAAAATTTTTACCACAATTTAAAATCTGTACTTTGTCATGATTATTGTAATGATCATTCAAACATATAATCAGGTAATAATTTGGTCAAACATTTTTCTGGTTTAGGATTGAGAAACTACTACATTTACAGATTATTTAGAATGGAATATAATGGGATTTATTCCCAAATCAGGGCCAGTGGGCATAAACATCTATAAGTATAATATACTTAACTTTTGTCAGTATAGCGGAAAAACAAATTCCGGATAAATTTAACAGGTTAGTCTTTGAATTTTACGCTATTTGTCAGAGTCACCCAAATGTTTCTTAGAGTAGAAATTATATATAGGGAAAGAAAAAGTTGTGGGTGACAATGGTGCCAAAATGAGAATATAGAGTAAAGAAGTATCACAAGTTTTGATTTGATTTGGTCTCTTTCAATCAATTTCAAGAACATTCTTTGAAAAGTAGAGAAGTTTTTGTCTTTGTTTGAATCAAGTCCATTATGCTACAAACAGCAGAGCTCAAACTAAACTACATGTAAGTAGAACAACTAGACTCTATCATTACTATGTGAATCACGATCAACAGTGTTCAATAACAGGTCACAGGATGCAGGCTGAGGAGTCGGCAGTTTTATCAGTAAAATAGTGAAAACAATAACCTGTGAGCTACACTAGCGTAAACAAAGTCACGTTATTTTTTTACACTGTTTTTCTGATAAAATTGCCGTACCGCCTCCAGTACCAATGTCTTTTTTTATATTCATTTCTTCCCCCACTTGGAATATTAGATTAACTTTCAAACTTTTAATCCATATTCGTTTAATTTTTCACTTACGGGTCAGTCAAAAAAAATATAATATAATTCCCATCTTATCATGCTTAATTATGCCATGTCTAATTTACATATGCAGTGATAAAATGTATCATACTATATCAATGAATTTGAAAAAGAAAATATTTTAATTAATTGAATTGTTACAAAGTTGATAAAAATGTACATGAATTGTACTTTATTTATGCTGCAACTCCAAACAATATTTATTTAATAATTCTTACTTGATAATTACAAGCATTAAGAGAAATAATGTGGGTTTTTTTACCCCACATAAAAAATTATGGGATAATAAACCCCACATTTTATTTTTAGTGAGATATGGGTTAAAAAACCACACGAAAAATAATATGGGTTATTTAACCCCATGGGGGGAAAAATAAACCCCATGGGGTTTTTGTGGGTTTTTTGTGGGGCATTTTTAAGTTCATGTTTCCCCATGGGATTTTTTTTTGAACTCAAATATCTAAAAAACTAGCAGAAAATGTTGATTTTTTTTTCATAAATCATTTTGATTATAAAAACCCCACCATTTAAAAAAAAAGGAAAAGGGTGCGCAAGTTCGGAAAAATGTCCATTCCAAAGTTGTCCGTCCCATTGTTAAAGATTTATAAATAAATACGATATTCCAAAAAAAGTTTTTGTAAACATAAGCAGGTAACTCGTAAACAAGGATTGTCACTAGGCCTAAACCGTTAATCTCCGCAGAATATTTAAAATAAAATTTTATTTTCCCGATGATTGATTTTTTGTGCTTTGTCTATAATCAATTTAATTTCAATCATATTTAATGCTAACATGTATAAATCTCCATATCAGAGAGCAAAGAATTCATTTCAATTTAAGAGCCGACCTCAACGGTGTAGAAATATTTATTGTGATGTAACCCTTTTTTAAAAAAGATCCATAAATAAAACTGTTCATAGTTTAATCAATAGATCAATTCAAGACTTTGAAAACGTTCAACCAAAAAAATACTTTTACAAGTCCAAAACAAACTGTAAGCAAAATATATGTTTAATATTTTCAAACATGTATATGGAGTGGCATTAGCCTAATGGTTAAGACAATGGACACCTAATCGGAAGATCATAGTTCGTGCCCCTTGCGTGGTGTTTTTTTTTTTAATTAATTTTGAATTTCGTTCTTTTCCTCATTTTTATCAAATCAAGATATGTGTGAACTCGATATTTATAATTTGTGATGACAAATCACTAAAATAAAAATTTTTTCACCCTTAAAACAGTAATATCGACTGTGTAATGGTGGCTTAATGGTGGCTTAATGGTAGCAATGGTACTTAATGGAGTTTGGACATTAAGCACCTCTAAGTCTACCTTAAGGGTGCTTAATGGTGACTAAATGGTGGTCTTAAAGCTACCATTAAGGACCTATAAGCCACCATTAAGCTACCATTAAGCCACTTTTAAGCACCCATAAAGGACTTTGAGATGGCTTAATGGTTTAATGGTGGTGTAAATGTTACTTAAAGGTGCTTAATGGTGACATAAAGACAACCATTAAACCAACATTAAGGACCTATAAGCCACCATTAAACCAGGCTTAAAGGGTGTTTTTCATCTTGTGTTACCGTGTTTAGTGTATGCTTACATTCATACTTATCATCGCAGTATCCAAAGAACGCTAGCTCAAGTGAAGCCCACCAATGTGTTAAAATTAGAAAACTTTCTATGGGCAATTGAAATCATTAAAAAACCCAAGTTTAAAACAGAAGATGGGTCCTAGTAAAGCTAAACGCACTTTTAAAAAGGATATTTACCCAACTGGACTACAGAACTGTTTACCATTTCTAAAAGTTGGGTCGTTACCCTTAAGTACAGGTCCACTTAAGTAGGCAAAATCAAATTTTTGTGATAAGTCGTGGTTCAAGAAATCACTTCATATATCATGTAAGAAATAACAGGAATTTGGACAAATACTTGACAGATTGGAAATATTCCGCCTTTTTTAAAATTTTTAGGGGTCGATAATTTAAAAAAATGCATTTTGACCGTTAGTGCAAATCTATACAATGTGATGCATCTTTAGGGCTTTTGATAAAAAAAAAACAGCAAACTTTTTTGGTAAAAATTATTGATCAAGCACTTTCTATACTATTAAATCCATTTTTAAAAAGTTTGGAAAATTTGACCAATTTAAAATTTTCCCCCGATAAATTCAAGCAATATTGGCGAAATCGGGTTATCGTTCTTGGATATGTAACACGTTTGTCGCTAGATGGCGTGATGTTGCCAGGCACGCTGTGCGCGAAATGTGGAAACCGATGGAAATCAAGTGTTAAAATGTGGTGTGGGGCATTATGCAGGTATTCGTGCGGATTGTACAAGCCATATCCAAAAGAAAAAGAAAGAATATCACTCGGCGATTGTCAAAAACATATCTACACACCATTTAGTTGAGTGGAGGTCACCAGACGAACGTGAGTGCAGCGGCCGACAGCAAGGGCCCGGAGGGGTGTCTGATTAGGCTACCCTGCGTACTGGTGTTTTCGTTAAATAATTATGTAAACACTCTTTAAATTTGTAAGTATATATATGATGTAATCATAATTAATATGATTCAAAGGACACCAGTATGTATAATATTTTGGTTCGCTGTATCATGTTTAACTGTCGTCGGGGGGTAATATGTTATTTTACAGAAATCAGCTGTTATAACTCTAATTCCAGTAATTGACTAGGTTTGACTTTCAATTTGCAGTCCTCGTAAAATCACAATATCACACATAAATAGAAATTTAATTGTATCTCTGTTCAGTTGAAAGAACATTTTTCATTGACAAAATGATAACACTGATATAAACAGTAACAATACCATAAAAAAATCCTAGGCCCTATAAATAAACATCCAATATTTTCTAGTAGCATTTTATGTATGTGTTGAAGTTTAGAACTATTGACTAGGCCTATTTTAAATCACATCATTGTGAATTATTTCATTATAATTACACACAAAGCAAACCAAACCAAAAATGGGGTAGTGGGGTGGGGGATATACACTCCCGCAAAAAAGGAGGCATAAAATTCATTCATAATGATTAAGTAGTGAATTTTGTTTATACGTGTATACTAAGAATTGAATAAATTATTATTTCAAGATTTGATCCATCCATGACAGCATGTATGTCCATACCATCGTTATGGCCTTGGGATAGCATCATTCTGGCCCTGGAACCTCCTCAGAAGTGCATACCCATCACATGAGGAAGCTCAAAAACCCCAAAAAAAGTACCCCAAAAAAGCAGCAATGAACAGAAATATCTTGAACTATTGGGGTGGAGTGTTACTGGTGATTGGTTCAGGTGACTGTTTATCATTTCAAGATCTGTTTATTTTTTTTAAATTTTACTTGAGGAAAAGTAAACTCACTCTTTGGATGGGCATTACATATATATATATATATATATATATATATATAGTTAAATGGAATATTGATTATGAACTATGTTTATTGTTTAAACATACCAATAAAAAAATAAGCAGTTGTTCATAAATATGAAATTTTTGATGCAGGACTTTGCAGCTGTCTGAAAAGTTACAGCAAAGATATCTCCAATTTAGAATTTAGACAATGAACAGGATTCTCTATCACATGTAAGAATTTAAAGTATCATACTTTTGTAAACACAATATATATATATGTAAGCATTAATAACAATTTTGCTTATGTGAAACCAAAAGTTGAAGAAAACAATTTTAATTTAAAGGGAAAAAAAAAACCTCCCTGAATTAGGTGTCATACAAATGGATGCTTCATAATTTTTTATCGTATTTAGAAATATGAAACCTTTACTCACTTCTTTTATTAATTTATTTATTCATTTTTAATTTTGTTTTGCAGTATGATGTATGTACTACTGGAGAGTCCCTAGGATATGATCTGAGAGAACACGATTTTCTGCAATATTATGATAATGTAAGTAACAAGTTTGTTAAATTTTTTTATTTAACAATAATGTTGGACCACGTAGCAATACACTCAAGTGAGCTTTCTGATTGAAGTGTCTTCTGTCTGTTTAATTATGTTCCCCAAACGGAGTTTGGGAAAATATTTTTACCCGGGTTTTTTCTTATTATTATGTTCCCCCAAAAGAAGTTGGGGACTTGTTTTACTCTGTTTCTTTTTTTTTTTTTTCTTTTTCTTCTTCTTCTTCCTGGGTACTTTTTTGTCCGGGGTATTTGAAAATCCCTCCATTAGGTAAAACCTTTTTTGGGGAGTAGGCATGTTATGTAGATTTGCGGAACGAAGGTCATTTTGCGTGCACGTGCTTGCAAGAGCGTGCGCGTGCAACACGTGAAATGACCGATTTAATTGATATAGGCGTAACTTTTTACCTTTTTGATGAAATGATTTGAAACTCATAATATAAGGATACATTAGTAGCATAGACAAAATCCATTAAAAAAGCAAGATCTCACGCGCATGCACGTGCGCTTTGCTCTGATTGGCTGAAACTAAAGTCTCAATATCTTTCTTGTTTTTTGACGAAATCCTTTGAAATTTTGAAGATAGCCATGTATTAGGATATTCTACAACCTGATATATAGCAATTATCATGAAAACACGTGCATGCACGTGCCTGAATCCGATTGGCTGAAACTTTATATAGCTATAACTCCCTTGTTTTTCAACCAAACAGGATGGGATTTGGAACATAGATAGATATAATGGGCTTCTACAAGAAGGTATGGTCACCATGCACATCATGCAAGTGCGTGTACGTGTGCTGCAATCTGATTGGTTGAAACTTTAAACAGCTACAACTCCCTTGGTTTTCAACCAAACGGGTAGGGATTTAGAACATAGATAGATGTTATAGACTTCTACAAGAAGGTATGGTTACCATGCTCACGTATGCACGTGTGTGCACGTGAAATGAATAAAATCAAAAATACACTTGAATGAGCGTATGTTTTAATACTTTTGGATAAAATACTTTAATATTTAGTATATTAAAATATATAGATTGTGTAGACAAGATGATATGGTCATTACGCATATGCATTCACATGCACACGCGTGCAATGCTAAAATTTGAATGAACTCGGTATACTTCTGTATAAACGTTGTTAAAGTCTCAAATGCATAGAGTTTGTCTTATTCAATGAAGCTTACAGAGAATATGGCACAAAAAGAGAGTTGGGGAGCGTTTGGGGAACATCTGTAACGGTCCCCGTTACAATTAGCACTAGTTATTTTTTTTCTTATTTGTTCTCCGGTACTTTTTATTGTCCGCGAGTGTTCTCGGAAACTGTTCACCCAATTGAGCTAAAACCTTTTTAGGGTTAATAGGTGTGTAGTGTAGGTGTGCGGAACGAAGGTCATTTTGCGCGCATACGCCTACACGTGCGTGCGCGTGAAATGAGTGAATTGACTGTTAAACTTAATATGGCTATTACTTTTACATTTTTTTATGAAATGATTTGAAACTCATTATATAAAGATATATTAATACTGTAGATAATGTGACACTGTCAATTTAGCACGAACTCACGCACATGCACGTGCGCTTCGCTCTGATTGGCTGAAACAAAAATCTCAATATCTCTTCTGTTTTTTGACGAAATGCTATGAAATTTAAAATATAGGTATATATAAGATATATATAAGATATAGTATCTTATATATTGACAGAAGTCGGCAGATTGTAAAAATTTGATTCGGGTTCGTAATTCTGAAAAATTTAAACATGTAAACAGTGTCAAAATCTTTTGCTGCCGCTCCTGTCTCGTGTGGGTACTTTTTCTTTTCTTACATTAATACCACAGAATGCCATGTTTAACCGGTATATAGCTTTTAACTTGAAAGCCAATGCTTTCTTCACATTTGTATGTTTTGTTATTTTTTCTCTCTCTCTTCTTACTCTGGCTGGATTTACAAACCTTAGTTGATTTCCATGTAAGTGATAATTTCAAGTACAATGAATGAGATAAAGGTTTTGTCACTCAATTGTCAAGGTTTGGGTAATCAAGAAAAAAGAAAGGATGTGTTGAGATTTTTAAAAGCTAAAAATTATGATATCTATTGTTTACAAGATACGCATTTTGTTGAAGACATACATGATATTGTAGTAAATGAATGGGGATACGAAAAAAATTTTTTTAGCTCCTTTGAATCAAACG
>NW_026936341.1:0-7138 GCF_032062105.1 Saccostrea cuccullata
AAAACAATCTCAAATTTTACAAATTTCCACCAAAATAAAGGAAAGTTGGGAAACCCTCCACTTCTGGCCCCTGTTGCCTCTGTTTTAGCTTTCAATCAAAATTAGTGCTTGTTTAAAATCAAGAATCATTGTATTTTCTAAAGTACAAAATATAACAAATGTAACTGTGATTTGGTTTTTACTTAAAATAAGAATCCGTTTTCCAAATCTTGTTTTTAAAGACGTAGAACTTTTATAAAGACGAATACGTTTATAAACCAGAAATGCTAAATCTAAATCTCCATGTTGACCAAAAGAAACACAAAAAGCTATGTATGGTACGATGAATTTACCAGTGATTTAACTTCTAGGAACAAACAAACTTAATGTATACAAATATAGTTGTCAATAGCATGATTTTATCCTTCTTGAGAGTAAACGGACATTTTCAAACAAGTATTCCATAAATAAATGATACAGTCAAACAGAACAGGATCTCATTTGTATGATAATTAAACGAAATGTTTTCAAGACTCGTGGAAAAGATTTTCAACTGTTGGCACTCATTTAAATTCATTTGAAATATTCATGAGAAACCCACTCAAAATCATCGATGGGAAGGAAAAGGATATATAATATTTTAGCTGCATTTCCTTTAAATTTTAGAAAATCAAATGTTTCCATGAAAGTCTGTGTCCCTTAGGAATGAAAACACATCAAACAAATTTTGATTGAAGTTTGATACATGATCAAAAATTCATAAAATTAGACACAGTTACAGTTTTCGAAACTGTTTTTCAAAAGCTTTTTTCATGTTTAAACTTTAAAAAAAAAAAAATTCCAGATTTTTGGGTTGTTGGGGGTCAATGGTTTGTCTACCAGTTGGAAGGTGATAGAACAGAATGTAAGCAGTGTGATTGATAACAAGATCATCCACCTTCCAGTTACATCACATAGAACAGGATATAAGTAATAAGATTGATAAACAAGATCATTCACCTTCCAGTTACATCACATAGAACAGGATATAAGTAATAAGATTGATAACAAGATCATTCACCTTCCAGTTACATCACATAGAACAGGATATAAGTAATAAGATTGATAACAAGATCATCCACCTTCCAGTTACATCACATAGAACAGGATATAAGTACTAAGATTGATAACAAGATCATTCACCTTCCAGTTACATCACATAGAACAGGATATAAGTAATAAGATTGATAACAAGATCATTCACCTTCCAGTTACATCACATAGAACAGGATATAAGTAATAAGATTGATAACAAGATCATTCACCTACCAGTCACATCACATAGAACAGGATATAAGTAATAAGATTGATAACAAGATCATTCACCTTCCAGTTACATCACATAGAACAGGATATAAGTAATAAGATTGATAACAAGAACGTTCACCTACCAGTCACATCACATATACCAAAAAATAATTTGATCAATTGATTCAATATATTAGAAGTTAGGGAGATAATTGATCTATTTCATAATTTACGTTATATATATAATATGTATAGCTTTTGAAGTACATTTTTAAAGAAATATATGTTTTCATCTTTTGATAAATACTGAAACGCAAAAGAAATGCAACACCCTACTTCGGGGGAAATAATTATGTAAAGTAAAGAATTTTGTAAATTTTTTCAAAATTATGGATATCTTCAATTTGGTAAATCTTGGTAATTTAATGGTGGAACTATTTTCATACCATAACCTGAAGTTAAATTTGAGGATTTGAACCGTTCATCTTAAGAAATGCAGCATATTTCAAAAAATAAAAACCCCTTTCTTTTTACGTACCGATGCTAGGGCTTCCAAAAATGACTTAAAGCACGCATTTCCATTGCTCTAGCTGGAAAATCTCAAAGTGATCTAGTGTTAATTGTAACGGGAACTGTCAACCTGTTCCCCAAAAGCTCCCAAATTCCCTTTTTGTGCCTCATTCCTGTAAAACTTTTTTTATTTGCTTAGTATCGAAGGATTTCATTTAAGAATAAAAAAGTTATAATGATATCAACTAATATGTCATTTAACGTTTTGCATGCGCGCGCACGTTCATACATATACAAGATGATCATAGCATGTTGGCTACACGATTAACATATTTTCATATACTAAAAATCAAGAAAAAAAATGATACAAATATAAATGTTACTATTTTTCAAGTATAATCATTTTGCGCATGCATGTGCATGCATGTCCTTGTATTCAATTTTGATAGAAGCATAATGTGGAAGCACATGCTTTCATGATAATCCTTATATGTCATTCTGTAGATCTTCATTATTTATGACGATGTTCAAAATTTTAAAGAATTTTGTCGAAAAACAAGAAAGATATTGAGACTTTAGTTTCAGCCAATCAGGGCGAAGCGCACGTGCATGCGCATGAGATCTTGCTATTTTGACCATGTCATCATGTGTATAATACTATTATATATTTATATCATGAGTTTCAAAGAATTTAATCAAAAAATAGAAAAAGTTACGGAAATATCTATTATATTGGTCATTTTACGTGTTGCACGTGCGCGCTCTTGCAAACACGTGCGCGCAAAATGACCATGATTCCGCAAATATACATAACATGTCTACTAACCCTAAAAAGGTTTTATCTACTTCGGATGAACAGTTTACAAGATCACTCGCGGACAAAAAAGTACCCAGGAAGAAGAAAAAGAAGAAGAAGAACTAGAAAGTCTGCTATTGCAAGCAATAGCGTATGTTGCCCCCGCAACTGGACAAGACTTTCATTTTTATCCTCGCTAAAACAATACCCATTAGCTAAGCTCGGACATCAGTCCTTTCCCTTGGAAACGGAAGACCTTAATTACAAAATGCCGGGTAGGGTTCAGTTCAAAACATGGCTGACGCAAAAAAATTCCTGAATTTTCCCCTTCAATTCGAGCATTTCTGCATTGCACAGGGCTGATGTTTGTTATGAGATGATAAACCATGTGTACTCTCTGTTTAGCGGAATCATGAACATTTTCGGCGAGATGAATGTTTTGTATACAGTGGTGATCAAGGCTTCGCGCACCTGCAGGAGGGGATCCAGGATTTATGTTTTCATTATATCCTATTTTACATATTGGAATGATCTCTATCCCAAAGACTGTGTATAATTTATAATGTATAATTAAACAAAAACACACCATAGTATATGTCTCTCTTTTGTATACATGATCCCTATAAAAATCTTAACTTAAGGGTTTAACTTTAGAACTCACAATCCCTACTGATGAACCGTGATAGTTCCCCAGTTGCTTTTTTTTATAGTTTCTATTCAGTTCCAGCCGAATTTTTATCCGTCCTTTTGCAAGAAGGATATGGAGATAACGAACAGTATTCAATCTCAAAGTCCATTGAACAATATACAAAATAAAAGCATAGCAAAAACGGACCTCCAAAACATCAGAGGTGGGATCAGGTGCCATGGGAGGATGTGACAACATTGCTCACTGGTCACACCCGCCGTGTGCTCTTTGTCATGATCAGAAAATAACAGAAAAAATCCATCGTCAATTCAGTGTATAAATAATGGACTAACAATTGTTATGAAAAACGTCAGCCAGCATTTGCCTCAATGATAAATTGTATTTGTTGACAAGGTCATTGTATCGGCCATAGAATTTGCGAAATGATGACTTTAAACGATACTTCTGATATTCTTGTTTCATCAACTTGCTTGTCAATAATTTACCTTGATTAAGAAATTGTTCATACATAGAACATGCTCTTGCGTATCGAATAAACTGAGATATATATACTCTGTATGCAGGTGATGAAGGTATATTGCTGCATAAGTAAGGGAAGTTGACGATAGAAAAGTTAAAGTCACCACGTTTATCATGTAGCTTCGTTGTGAGACTACCATTTGTGTTTTTTTTAAGTAAAATATCCAAATATGAAGCAGAAGTGCCGGACTTTGTGGTATCTTTTATCTCAAGCTCACCAGGATATATCGTATCAAAGTAGGAATGGAAATTATCATTATAAATTGACAATACGTCGTCGATATATCTTAATGTCGAGTTTAAGGCCACAGAAAATGTTTTTTTTTTTTCACACATAAGATTTTGCATAAATACAGCTTCATATGAATATAAAAATAAGTCTGCTTATAAAGGAGCACAATTTGTTCCCATAGAAATTTCACTAGATTTTTCGAATACCTGGTCTCCAAAAACCAAATAGGTATTGTCATTCAAAAACTCAAGCATCTTCTTGATGTCAGGTTCAAAATATATATGTGTGTAATCAGAATCTGTTTTAACAAAATAAGTTTGTAAATGACCAATGACGAGGTAAGTAAATTTACGAGTTCCATCTTTATTTATCAAGCAGCTGTCAATGATATCAAAAAGCCTGGAATTTAATTTGCCGTGGGGAATTGTTGTATATAAAGTTGAAAAGTCATGAATTTTTAAGCTGTTGATTTTTGTAAAGTCTTGTGATTTAAATTGTCCAAAAGTTCTTCAAGATTTTTAAGTATCCATATCTGATTCACACCACTTCGTGAATAAGTATATAGTTGTAGTGTATTCTTGAAGTTTTTTCTTTACTGCTGTCAATATTTTAGTGAGGAGTAACGAAAGAGGCTTGGTGGGACATTTACTGGAACCTGCAATGTATCTTTGTTTGTAAGGATTCTTATGAAGTTTTGGAATCCAATATATATAAGGTAGTTCAAATTCAATTTTGGCTTTGTGCAATGTTAAAAGTACAAATGTATTCAATACTGACAGGTGTATAATTTCTTCCTTAGAAAGGGAAGTATGAGTATAAGTAGGATTACCACTTGTAGAATTAAATCCAAGTTCGTCTAGAATGCAATTTATATAATGATCCTTACAGACGAAGACTATGTTGTTACCTGCTTTGTCGACAGGAACCAGTACATACTGATAGTGTAGTCCACCTAGTTGTTTTTCACTTCTGGTTTATTGAACACAGAAGGATAGATGGTTTTCATTTAGCCCCTCAGTCTTTTAATACGTGACTTTAAAAATGGATCTGATATATTTAATCCATTCTGACTAGGTGTCAACGTCTTCTTTTTTCATATCTGGCCCATCGTCTGACGTAATTTTCAACAGAATCCATAATATACTGAAGGGAAAAAGAAACGCATAAGAACATTATATGGGAAAAATTTTTGACTATTTTGCCGAAAGATATGAAAATTGGTCGGATGTGTATTTTGGTTTATTTTCACTAAAATCGCTAGTCAAAACTACTCAATCATGAAACGTATGGGGAATGATAAAAAGTAAAAAACACGTGCATGTTGATGATGATAATTTTGTGATAAAATTTTGAAGTGCCATACAATGCATTAGAGTTAAGAAACGGTCTTTTTTGCATATTTGCAGTCAGTGAAAATTTATTATATCCGCATTTTTAAAGAAAGTTCGGGTATTTGTTGTTACTCATGTCCGTCCGTCCGTCTGTCCGTTCGTTCGTCCGTCTGTCACACTTTTCTTCCCTGAACTCCTCCTATATTTTTCACAGTAGCTTAATCATCTTTTGGGAATTGGTTGGGGGTGTCATGTAGATGTGCAGTAAGGTTTCGGGGAAATTTTTATTTTGCCCCCGGGGATCAAATGGGGTAAAAAATGACGTTTTTTATGCTAAAAACCCCGTCTTCCCGTAACTCCTACATTTTACTCAGCAGCCTAATCATCTTATGGGAGATGGTTGGTGGTGTCATGTAGATGTGCAGTAAGGTTTCGGAATTTTGATTTTGCCCCGGGGGATCAAATGGGGGTCGAAAAATGATGTATGTTTTTGCAAAAAGCCCTTCTCCCCTGAACTCCTTCTACATTTTACTCAGCAGCCTAATCATCTTTTGAGAGATGGTTGGTGGTGTCATGTAGATGTGCAGTAAGGTTTCGGAATTTTGATTTTGCCCCGGGGGATCAAATGGGGGTCGAAAAAAGACATTATTTATACAAAAAGACCCTACTTCCCTCAAAACCTTCTACCTTTTACTCAGAAGACTAATCATCTTTTGAGAGATGGTTGGTGGTGTCATGTAGATGTGCAGTAAGGTTTCGGAATTTTGATTTTGCCCCGGGGGATCAAATGGGGGTCAAAAATGACGTTTTTTATGCTAAAAGCCCCGTCTTCCCTGAACTCCTTCTTTATTTTACTCAGCAGTCTAATCATCTATTGGGAGATGGTTGGTGGTGTCATGTAGATGTGCAGTAAGGTTTCGGAATTTTGATTTTGCCCAGGGGATCAAATGGGGGTTGAAAAATGACGTTTTTTAAGCTAAAAGCACCATCTTCCCTGAACACCTTCTACATTTTACACAGAAGCCTGATCATTTTTTGGAAGTTGGTTGGTGGTTTTTATGCAAAAAGCCCCGTCTTCCCTAAACTCCTCTTACATTTTACTCAGTAACCTAATCATCTTTTAAGAGATGGTTGGTGGTGTCATGTAGATGTGCAGTAAGGTTTCAGAATTTTGATTTTGCCCCAGGGGATCAAATGGGGGTCGAAAATGATGTTTTTTATGCAAAAGCCCCGTCTTCCCTGAAATCCATCTATATTTTAATCAGCAGCCTAATCATCTTTTAAGAGATGGTTGGTGGTGTCATGTAGATGTGCAGTAAGGTTTCGGAATTTTCATTTTGCCCGGGGGATGGTGTCAAATCGGGGTAGATTTTATTTTAATACATATATTTGATATGTTTAATCACCCTGCTTTCAAGAACTTTCCTAATATCTTATGCTGCAAAAGCTATAAACCATGATCATTTAGAAAATGATTGGTTTGTTTTGCGATCGTTTAAAATGGTTTCAAAATTTGAATTTTCATGTGGATGGCAAAAAGGGGGCAGGAAAAATATGGCTCCTCCTTAACCCTGGGGGTCATGATTTGTACAAATTTGAATCTACACCTCTTGAGAATATTTCCATATTAATCATGCTCTTGGTGTTCTTGAAAAGAAGAATTTTGAAGATGTGTTTCCTTTTATTCCTAAATAAAACTTTGATCCCTAATTGTGGCCTGACCCTAGCCTGAGGTGATGATTTAAAAAACTAGAAATATGTCTATATATAGGACATGAATGTCCCGCCAGATGTGTATTACTAATGGTACATGAAAATTTGTATTAGTGTATAAA
>NW_026936342.1:0-7133 GCF_032062105.1 Saccostrea cuccullata
TTAAAAATATATGGACAATAGATAAAATAGGAAACAAAGTTGTGGGAAACTGTCAACAGAATATGCGGAAGAAGTACTCTTTATAAATTTGCTAGTTATATACTCATCCATTACAAGTATCTTCCTCGTACAATTCATGAAAGATAGGATTCGAATGTACTATGGAAAAATTGGATTTCGTGGTGACTCAATTTATGCGGAATTGGTGGTTACCTCTTATACAAGAATGGACATTCTCTGCAAATTCATAGATAAGGGTTACAAAGTTTTATTTCCGTATGCAGGTATAAGAGACTACGAGAAGTTACGTCTCCGTAAACCTGTAGGAGATTAAACAAATCCACCAAAATTTGTCCTCACGAATTTTAATGAATCCATAAAGTAACTTGCCACATTATGTAGATTTCTCATACCAAATGAAGCAGGAATGTAATGGGGTTTTATTTAGCATGGTACGTTATGTCATATTGGATTCAGCGAAAAGACTGAAGGGTGGCTGGAGATAAGGTATATATGGTAGTGGGTCTCAAAAAATCTATATTGGATTCAAATTAGTGAAAAAAGCATATAACCTTCCATTTATTTAGCACTTTCTTAGCATGGTTGCATGTTCTTCAAGTGGAATACAAATTTGATTTCAAGTAGATTTCGGTGAATTGAGCGATACATCCTTTTCGTACTCTCTGTATTAGAATATGTATAAAGTTTTCCTCTTCCCTTTTGTTTTTAAGAATTTGGCTTCCTGGTGTAGAAAGATGGCGGACGGTTGCAGGAAAAACGTTTTGCTTTTTTAAGAGAGATATTTTTAGCTCACCTGAGCCGAAGGCTCAAGTGAGCTTTTCTGATCACATTTTGTCCGTCGTCCGTCCGTCCGTCCGTCCGTCTGTCCGTCTGTCTGTCCGTCTGTAAACTTTTTACATTTTCGACTTCTTCTCAAGAACCCTTGGGCCAATTTTGACTAAACTTGGTACAAAGCATTCTTCGGTGAAGGGGAATTTAAATTGTTAAAATAAAGGGCCAAGTCCCCTCACAAGGGGAGATAATCAAGAAAAGACAAAAATAGGGTGGGTTCATTAAAAAATCTTCTTCTCAAGAACCACTGGGCCAGAAAAGCTTAAATCTATGTGGAAGCATCCTGGAATAATGTAGATTCTAAATTGTTCAAATCATGACCCCTGGGGGAGGGCGGGGCCACAATGGGGAATCAAAGTTTTACATAGAAATATATAGGCAAAAACTTTGAAAATCTTCTTCTCAAGAACCACTGGGCCAAAAAAGCTGAAACTTATGTGGAAGCATCCTGGTATAATGTAGATTCTAAATTGTTCAAATCATGACCCCCGGGGGAAGGTCGGGGCCACAATAGGGAATCAAAGTTTTACATAGAAATATATAGGAAAATTTTTCAAAGTGTCTAAATTATGATCAGTGGGGTAGGGTGGGGATGCATTATGTACAAGGGGGAAATCTCGTAAAGAACAGAATGGTCAAAGCTTCTCAGGAGACCAATGTGGCCCATGGGCCTCTTGTTTCCTTATTTTGACATTAATTTTTATTTTGAGTGGAACTTGTGAAACGTGATTAAATATTTTTCTTTAAGACATTGAACACAGACGTTTATTACTGATTTTTAACAATTTTTTTCTTTTATAGCTACTCCACATTTAGGTATTAATGCTTTCCTTTACAAACACTCTCTAAAACAATTTGTTCATTGTAAAAGAATGATTCGAGAAAAATATATTTCTTGGAAACTTAAGCAAGATAGAAGCCAAAACAAATATAACCACAGTTTACACCTTGATTTATTCAGGTTAAACGGTTTTGAAGGGAAATATTCAATACTCTTCACATTCAAAACCAATGACTTGGCATGAGAATTAATTAAACAATTAGAAAAAAAAGTTTCTAAGAAGTTAAGAATATAAAATAATTATTGTATGATTTCAAGTTAAGCATCAGAAGACAGTTTACTTCTCTATGTAATTGAGAGTCTCGTGATTATGAAAAGAAATTAAAAGCTTTAACTGGAGGTAGAAAAGGTTTATCAGTGAACGCAAGAGCAAGGTTCACTCTATGCAAAAAAATGACCCTGTCCTTCTATCACTTAACTGACTATCACCCTCTGTCCCATTTCATATATCAAACTAAAGATGAGATCTAGGGCTCTCATTTCCTTTAAGAAAAATTTCTTTTTGAGAATCCAGGCATTTGAAAACAGGATTGTGAAAACGAATTTGAATTTTGTAGAAAACATTAAACCACATGCAGCAAAGAATTAAAATATGAGCACAGAGCTCGATCCAAAAATTAAGACATGTTTTAAGATATTTAGAGACAGGACTTTTGTTACGTTATTGCATATATTTTGGATCAGAGGTTGTGCTCTATGTGAAATATAGAAAAAAGAACCTTTGGTCATTTTGAAAGGAATATTCAGGATATGGTAAAAAAAATGACACAATCAATGACTTCATATTGCATTGAGAAAGAGGTGATCATGATCAATAGATTCACGGTCATTAAGGGTTCAAGAAATGAATACTCTGTTCACTGCATTGTAAACCAAAACCGTTCAATTCATGGCTTGATCAAAATCTAATGAGGACATACTGATGTAAAACAGATTTCATAGAGGAAGTCTTAGAGTACAACAGTGGGTAACAAAACTATTAGTTAAATGACAAAAAAATAAAACTTTAAAATGATAACTCTAAAATTTCTTACTATAATTAATGATTTTTAATAAAACTGTACTGTTTGCATAATATTTAAAAATACATGTATATACATTCATAAAGAAAAGTTCTCCAAAAATTTCAAATTTTCATTTTAATTAAGGAAATCTCCATCTTAATAAGTAATTACAAATACTAAAGTATATGTACTATATTTAATGCCTAATGAAAAATCATTTATAAATATATTATATATTATATTTTGGCATTTTGTTTATATAACCATGCATTATTGATTTAAATCATTATCTGTCATTGAGTATTCGTTCTTGTTCAGCGTGTTCGAAGTGACGTCATAAATACCGGTGACAACATTATTTGTCCTGTCATAAATATCACAATTCGATGATGTATTTTTGGAGTGTTTCTTTCGCTGTCCTCTTAAAACATCATATTCACCCAAATCTGTGTCAGCATATTCACTGTCTGAAGTGGTAACATTTTTCGCAGAACGCATCTGTCCCGTTCGATTGTCCCTGTTGACGAGGGGTTGTGAGTACTCACTGTCGTTAGTATCAGCTACAGAATAGGCTGATTCGTCTTCAGCTGTGATGTGATCCTTTGTTTTCTTTTGGTTTTCATCTGATGCAGGAATCGGTTCAGAATAAAGACCTGACGTAACGATTTCCTCTGTTGTGGAACTTTTTTCTTGATTTCCTTTTCTTTTAATAACCCTACAATGATTCATATAGGAAGTTAATACCGTCCCGTCATGTGTTTTCGTGGTATATACGTTTTCGTGCTATTTTTTAATTTTTAGGAATAATCGCACAATGCGAGATCGAAATGACGTCATATTTGCTATCAATAAAGGGGAACCCGTGCATGTTTTATGACCAAATGTTAAACCTTTTTGCTTTTGCCAAAAAAAAATATAGCGTGTGAGTTATGCATAGTTCGCAAATTTGACAATTTGCATAATATATGCTTATTCGTCGTGTTTTGAACTAGAATACCAAACTTACAAACTAATAGCCGGCGATCCTACATATCATCGTCTGTTAACTATCCATACAGCTACCGGTCATGTGACAATAATTTGGAATTTCCCACTTTTGATATTTTTTCTACGGTGATCTAGTAACGTCATTTTTTTTTTTTTTTATAATTTTCAAAGAAAATATCGGGGGTGTAAAAAAGTTATATGATAAAAAAGTATTGTGCTATTGATAATCAATTGAATTAAACATTTAATTTCTTTGAATATACATGAAATTTATATTTTCAAACATGAAACATTTAAATAAAGCTTTACAAAATTACTTCTAGGCCACTCTTGAGAAAGAGAAAATTTTTACATTATTTAGCAATACAGCTTAGGCACGCCTAGATAGGTGTGGTCATAATTAACAACAAATAAATTTCCATGTCGAATAATGTAATCATTTTGTCAATTAACAGAATTTTTTACACTGTAAATTTTATAAGGATTTTGCCCGACTAGATTTCCATAGTTTACTTGTTTTATAACATATGACGTCAGCAAAAAAATCAAAAGAGCAACTATGCAAGAATTCAATGACCTTCTGAACAAATAACAAATAATATGTGAGTTAAAATCATTTGAAAATAAGGAGAATTATTGTTTGTATATGTGATAAAAAGCAAACCTCTCAATTATTCAGTCTTGAAGCACTTTATTACACATTAACCGTAATGCCACGAAAACTCATGAGGGTACTATTGTTTTTTAAGAGTTAGAATGTACATGTACATATAAATTATTGAATGTTTGTCGAATATATTTCGCCATATAATCTAATGTTTTTTTACATGATTCATTTAACCTTGTGATGAAACAAGTAAATATCATAACGATCAGAAGAACTCCAACAACGGAGGATGTGATGATGACTGGCAATCGTAAATCGTCGGCTTAAAAATAAAAAAGGTTATCTGTTAATTAGATTTCATGATGATTTAGTTTTCAGGAAATTACATAGATTTCAGTTAACTGCTTCTTTTCACTCTTCATTTCGATCGATGTTAAAGAAGCATAGAAATACGAATTACGTGTAGTTATAAATGAATTTTAAATTTCTACTACCGGTATTTATTCAAAAAGAAACTTTACATAAATAGTCTCTGAACTATATACTATTACAGTGTATTATACAGATCCAATATATTTCGATTGGAATTTGGCTTTGAATAAACAATATGGAGAATTGCAGTTACTAGATCCGTCTACTGCATTTGATTGAACGGCGGTTTCTCAAGTATACTGCTTTATACCTACCTGGTTCAGTTAAAAAATTGTACTTACGTGTTGTCTTGCACGTACATATGTTGTTTATTTTCAAGGACGGTCAATGAAGGAAAATGATAAGAAAGAACATTGGATAGCTCAGAATCTGACGTAGTGCAAAAAGAAATACTATAAAACTGAATTCCTTTGTCTATCTGCCTCAAAATTTAATGACTGAAAACTTGCAAAAATACCCGATTTTGACTCATCATACTAGCCTGTTAATGTCTGGTATTTTCACACTTATTAATAGAAATGTTTTTCTTCTTACATTCAAATTAAAATATGCTACCAAAATTTAACAAAAAAAAATTACAAATAACTTTTATCCGGTTCATCTCTGTTAAAAAAATTTTAAAGTTTTTTTGAAAAAGAATGTATTTTAAATAAAGAATTCGTGAAAACCCTCTGTTGTTGTATTACAGAGTCCGTAATTTGATTCTTCTGTGTCTATAAATAAAAAGAAAAGTAATACCATGCAAACAAATTATCACATTTTATACAATCTTTTGTTTTTTAGACGACATGTAGGCCTATATATATCGAAAAATTGATGACAAATTATCACGAATCTCTTCACATGTATATAGTAAGGAAATCAATGACAAACAAGTCTATAGATATTTATATTCGTTGAAAATTTTATGCATCATATGTTCATACGTATTTACATGTATCTTATGGTACTTTCAAAAATAGAAATGAAGAATTATTGATAAATTCTTCCAAATGATCACTCGGAATTTTCATTTAGTGATTTATTAGTCCCCTTAAATTAATTGAATGTCTGTCTGTCTGTCTGTCTGTCTGTCTGTCAGTCTTACTTGTTTCTTAGAGAGATATATAGAAACCAAAGACTGAATCCTCCTCTGTTGTTCTTTTTTGTTTTTTTTTTTGTTTTATCTTTACTTTGAATATTAAATTATTATTATTATTTTATAAAATATAATACAAAATATACTATACTACAAAATAAGCAGTCCATGAAATACAACGTTATCGTTTTAAAAAAAATATTAAATTTTACTTAAGCACAGAGTTCATGAAACATTGTGTGAAGGGGAGGATAACCATTTATTAACTTTGTTTTTATGTACACACGAGTAAAATTAATGAAGGGCATGGATGTAAATTTGAATTGTCTTCTACTATCAAGTATTACTATAATATATCGGTAAAATAAACACCACCATCTCCACCCCATCCCCAACACCTTACTAAGCAATCAACATGTCATTCTGGCTATAAATATTTAAAAAAGTAAATGATCTATCATTAAATCTTGATTTTCTTTTTGGGATAATTTGCATATAGAAAAAAAAAGACACGGCAATTATTTCTGGTACATTTGTTTAAACATTGATACTCAACCTATTTTTGTCCCACATAAATATTGCAGACTCATCGAATGGTTAGTAGAAGCGTTGATTATTATCCCTCCATTTTCTTTTGATGCAAGCTTTACGACAGGTTGAAATAATACGGATGAATTTTTAAACACATCAAGACACACTGTGCTGTTCATTTTGAACTGGGTTGGGTCAGAGAACGGGAAGTTTTCGTTGGGTAGAGATTTATTTAATTTGTTGCACTCTTTCCTGGCATCCTCCCATTTCATATGCCGATTAAGATTAATAATGCTAGAACCGTCTGAAAAAGAAAATAAGTAAAACTCTAATGCGGTTAAATACTGTGTAACTGAAATAAATTGCAAGAAAACGAAACCAATGTAAATAACTCTGTGAAATAATTCCAAGAAAGAAGACAAAGAAATTGTTCACTACTAGTATAAGAAGTCTCAGCTTACCGTGTGAAGTACAATATGCATCACAGTAATCGATGGCAAGGCATTTCAAAGAGTTTTTAGAGTTTCCAAGTCCATGAGGAAGCCACAGTTTGAATTTATATCTGCTGTATTTTCTGGATTTACTAAATTGCATGAAATCCAGATTTTTAAAACGATTTACAACAGTTAAATTTTAATTTATTGTGTTTTTAGATTTGTTTTCTGTTGTATATTTATTTTAATACTGAACTTTGTATATAATGAACTTTGAAAATAGAATTAATTGAAGATATAAATACTAGTACGCCATACTTGATTTGTTTTTTAATTTTTGAAATTATGTTTTTTGAAACCCCAAATT
>NW_026936343.1:0-7125 GCF_032062105.1 Saccostrea cuccullata
AAATTAGATTTTATTTAATTAATAGATAAAGGAAATTCGAAAAGAGCGCTCTAGCGCATGGAGCAGGGGATTCGGCTTTCCGCTTCTAGGTCCTATAAGGTATAAGATACGGTCGTAAAAATAAATTTATCGTAAAGATCATTAAATTTTAAGGAGGATTGAAAATTTATTTCTCTTTTTTAAGCGCCTTAAAATAACTGAGAAGCAATAAAGCAATAAATAATAATAAAAGTCGGCATGGGGTGGGGTTGGTTTTTCGGCCCTTCTGCTTTACGAAAAGCAGCTATACACACGATTTATATCTTCAAATATTGCTGAATAATTGTTCTACAAGATTAAAATATATTTGAAAGTTTTCCAAAGCTCTCTTGCGCAAGAAGTTAGGTTTTATTTAATTGATAAAGGAAATTCGTAATGAGCGCTCTAGCAGAGGTTACAGGGGTTCCGTTTTTCGCTTCTAGGTCCAATAAGGTATAAAATAGGGACGATAAAATAAATTTATCGTAAAGATCATTAAATTTTAAGCACGACTGAATATTTTTCACCATTATTAATGCGCCTTAAAAGAACTGAGAAGCGATAGAGCAATAAATAATAATAAAATACGGTAGTGGGGTTGGGTTGGTATTTCGGCCCTTCTGCTTTACGAAAAGCAGGTACAAACACAATTTATATCATAAAATGTTGCTGAATAATTGTTCTACAATATGAAAATATATTTGAAAAGTTTCAGAAGCTCTCCTCGGCGAGAAATTAGATTTTATTTAATTAATAAATAAAGGAAATTCGAAAAGAGCGCTCTAGCGCATGGAGCAAGGGATTCGGCTTTCCGCTTCTAGGTCCTATAAGGTATAAGATACAGTCTTAAAAATAATTCTATCGTAAAGATCATTAAATTTTAAGGAGGATTGAAAATTTATTTCTCTTTTTTAAGCGCCTTAAAATAACTGAGAAGCAATAAAGCAACAAATAATAATAAAAGTCGGCATGGGGTAGGGTTGGTTTTTCGGCCCTTCTGCTTTACGAAAAGCAGCTATACACACGATTTATATCTTCAAATATTGCTGAATAATTGTTCTACAAGATAAAAATATATTTGAAAGTTTTCCAAAGCTCTCTTGCGCAAGAAGTTAGGTTTTATTTAATTAATAAAGGAAATTCGTAATGAGCGCTCTAGCAGAGGTTACAGGGGTTCCGTTTTTCGCTTCTAGGTCCAATAAGGTATAAAATAGGGACGATAAAATAAATTTATCGTAAAGATCATTAAATTTTAAGCACGACTGAATATTTATCACCATTATTAATGCGCCTTAAAAGAACTGAGAAGCGATAGAGCAATAAATAATAATAAAATACGGCAGTGGGGTGGGGTTGGTATTTCGGCCCTTCTGCTTTACGAAAAGCAGGTACAAACACAAGAACAAAATACGGTATTAGCAATAATTCGCCGCAAATAATACGAAATTTTAATCATTTTTGTATCATTGTTTGATGTTATGCATTGAAGTAAGGAAGATGCGAAGTAAATTCTACAGGTACAAAAATGACGTAATTTTTAACTATGACGTCACTAATACGCGCTAAAGATCGAATGGTCGTGAAAAATCGTTAAATTATGCTGAAAAATGAATAATCTTTGCTGAAATTAGACCCTTTCACACGCAACAACCACTTTTATACTCCGCATATAAGTTCATCATTACATATCTTAGTCACACTATTAAAATAGTGTTGGTTGTCACCTGTGATCAATATGAATTTTACAAAAGTTAGCATACGGATAAAGATATTCTACCGACGCAATGTTCCTGATTCGATGCTAATAACGCTTAATTTACACAGAATGAGATTTTTTATTTCAAGTCCCATCACTGGACTTAGTAAACTATATAAATAGCTATAAATATAAATAATATATTTTGAAAACAAAAAATTAATTGTAATTAAAGATGCCGCATGTGCTTATGCTGTTTGTACATCGTATGCACCTTTAAGTTCGTATAGTGTCCTTCGGCTGTACATGTATTATTGAGCAACAGTACTAAAATATCCTATATGCCTCAATTCAAGCCACAAAAAAGCACAATAATATTTTTTAAATTTAATTATTACAAGAGTAATTAAAAAATCGGTGATACATGTACCTCAGTTTAATTATTGCAGCCCGGAGGACCGGGCTGCTTTATACATATAAGTTTAAGTGTTGGTGTATGGGGGTTGGGATGGGAGTAGTTATTTAGAATTGAAGGTTTTCTCAACATTGAAAAGATTGTTAATCAAAATGTTCTTTACGTTTAAAAATTACGAGATATATTTACTTCCATAAAGTGAATCTGTAAAGATTTATATGTTTTTCATATTTAATATATAAAGTTGCTTATCATTTACTATCGAAAAAACGACAGGTCCTTTTTTTTAGCTAATCGAGTTTTACTTCTCGGATAAAAACGTACTCTGCACAGTTCGTATTTTATATTCTAAAATTGAAAATTAATACATTTTTAAATATAGGTGATGCGTGTGTTTAACTTCAATTTATATTTTATACAGCCAACATTTACTTGAGGAATTGATCAAGTTTAAAATGCTATCTTTTTTATTTACTTTTATCCGACTACAAGTTTTCAAAATATTCGCGACTTTCGTCTCCATCAATTAGACGCATGCCTTTTCATGCACATCGAAGCGGTTTGATGAGCAAGACTCATTTTCATTTTTTACTTTATATATTTCCCGGGCGACAATTGATGGTAACGTCAATGTTTTCTTGTATTTTCTTTTACGAGTCTTCTCGATGTATATAGTCTAACTCTAGTCACAGTGTGACCTCCGAACAATCAAATTGCAACCATAAAAAATACAATAAAATGTAAGTACATTGAATAAACTTTACGATTACCTTTTCTTTTGCGAGATCAATCATTGTTTTTACCCTTTAATTGTGAAAAATAAATAATACATACATGATGTAAATCTTGTGTAGTTAATATCAGTTAAAAAAAAAACAATCCAAGTAAAAAAGTTCCCGAATACCAGATAGTACATATGTACATTAATTGTCCGAAATAGCGCATACAAACTCAGATGTTTATTTATTGTATTGTTTTTCTTTTGTGCAAATATTTCGTGCAGAATATATGTTTGTAACACAAATATATACGGGTATTTAGATGCCAGTGGTATATCGGAAAAGGGTGGTGCTTATTTAATTAAAAAAAAGAAACACTTACAATGTACATGTATACATGTGCATGTTCGTAGAATTCTGAAATATATTCAGCAGCTTTTGATTTTTGATCAAGCTAAGGGTTACTCCTTTCGTCCTTGGATTTTCAGATTTATTTTTAAAAAGATTATATCAGTAAAGAGTCAAACAGATTAAACAGAATCCACGTGATTCTTTGTTACGAAGGAAAGTAGATCGTCTTTGAAAGTTGTCAGCAATGAAATGAGTGTTTGGACACCTTTTCTGTTTAATTTTTTCCCGTGAAAAAAATCTGAGTGTGCTGTAAACAGTACGTCTTTTATATACACAGATACATGTAAATGTATTTCGCACGTAAATCCGAGTGCAGTGCATAGACAATACAAATTTTAATTTGTGATCATGGAGTTCATGTAAAAAACTAGCATCTACATATACATGTATGAATTTTTTTTTTTTATATATATATTTTGCACTATCTTTATATTGCGACAATATTAATACATGTTTATGTAGATAAAATCCCACCACTTCATACTAGTAACATTACGCATTTTGTACATGTACTATAGAAAACAGAAACAGTATGACGTATATTGGTAAATACAAGAAATTACATACTCGTATGTACAATAAAAGAAAACGCTAGCGACTCTTTCAAAAAAATTCAACAAAAACACGCAGCAACAAGGGGAGGGGGGCACTTTTTTCCCAAACATTTATCATTAGAAATGTTCATTGAAAGGCCAGTTGCCCCCCACCCCCAACTTTTTGTTACAGTACAGTGAAATAAGGGTAAAGTATATGTAGTATTTAATGTATGAAAAAAATGGTACTGAAAGAAGTTGGCCTCGACACCCCCTCCCGAAATATGACTTTCGAGTTTATACAATTTCCCCCCTTTTTGTTTGTTTTTTTTATTTTTATTATTATTATTATCATTTATTTGCTTGTCAACGCTTTTCCGGAAAGTTATTTTTTTCTCTTTGGCAGCCCCCCCCCCACAGGCTCACAAAATGATGTTACGTCACTGCAACGCTCTCAGAAATGGTAATATCTATTTGTGGGGGAGGGGTTGTCATGGGCCAACTAATGAAAGACCCGTGTTTCCCAGGAATAGGGATTGCAGGTTGTAAGTGGGGGGGGGGGGGTTGTTATGTTTTTGCTCACTTTATTAACATTAATTTCTGTGGAAAATGATTAAAATTACTTTTTATGGACCAATACATTTTACATGTTTGGTATATCCTTTACATATACATGTAGGAAATACCTGTGTGTATTGTATTGTAGATAAGCCCATTCGATTCTTTTTGTTTATTGCAAGAATCATACGTACCTCGTATATCACGTTCAATTGTCAGAAAAGTAGACATAAGGAAGTTTATATTTTATTTCTTTTTTTATTTTTAAATAGCTACATCCTCTACTAAGCAAAGACATTTTGCGAGAAATGAAAAAAAAAAACCGGAAAGTGATACTAGCAACTCAAACGTATTTTGATCATAATATTAATAGGCAAAAACTTGAAATAAAAACATTTGGAATTTGGAATGAATATTTGTCATTGGCTGCTAGAAGGTGAGGATTCTGCAAAATAATCCATGAGCGATTATACTTATCCGACGTAATTGTCAACATGTATTGAATATGTAAACATATAAACAAATGACTCTGAGTATTTACACGGACTTAAATAAAAATGTAGAAAGCCTTTCAAGTGTGAAACGAGAAGAGTAATCAGCTGAATACTAACCAATAATAATTTCCGAACAGGTTTTTAAAACTTTTTAAGCGAATTGAAAGAATGCCTGTTATGTTAATCAGTCTGAACTAAAAGTCCGATTTACAACCCCCCCCCCCCCCAAAAAAAAAAACACTTTTGAATCAAAACATTTACTGATAATTAATTTTCAGTCTTATCAAATATTATTTTACATGTGTTATTAAAAAGATGTTTGTGAAAGGCATATGTAAATGATAAGAACTCATTAAACTCGATTGGGGGTGGGGTGGGTGGTGGTGTTATATTTAAATTTTTAGTATTCCTCTGTCACCAAGCAGGATATAAATGAATACATTGTATATCACAGAAGACAATCGGTTTTCATGAACCCATCATTCGATTTTAAAAAGATATTTTTTTAATCGGGATGGAAATCCCTCGCATTCCTATTTATATAATTTAATGTCTTAATAAGTTTATTAGGAAAATTGACCATTAGAGGGGGGATTTCTACTGTACATTAATTATAACCATAGTCTTCTATACTACTAGAACTGTTCCAGTAATTATATGTAATATAAATAATATTTATCTTGACATCTGAGTATTCTGTTCTTGCACCTTACATATTCCATATTCTTAAGAATTGAACTTGTTTGGTGCCGGGAAACGTCGACTTTTTTTTTCATCAGTACATTTTTTTTTCACTAGATCTGATATAGAAATTTTTCTCAATTTATTTTAGAGAAATAGCTAAAAAAAATATTTAGAGCGTATAATCACTGCAATAAAATGAAAGCAAATATCAAAAAGAAAATACAGTTTATTCCTTTTTCTCCACGTTCCTCTGTTAGACTTTTAACAATTCTCATCAACTAAAGCGGAGATACCTTCGTGGATGATTACATTGTAAGTATATAATAATGCTAATAAATAAATTTAAAGAAAAGGAAAACAACAATGAGTATTAATAAATCAACACAGTTTATTTTAAATAAAAATTAAAGAAATTAAGTTATTCCTACTTGACCTAGCGAGTTAGTTAGGGTTTTCGGATAAGGCTTACTACACGTTAAACGTATGACGTCGCGTCAAAATTCTTCGTAAAATCTCGACGTTTGCTATAAAAGGTACAGTATTGAGCGTTATTTTTCCAATGCATACTTTTGAGTCAGGTATATGAATCATATATCATTTAATTCTAAAAATTCAAAGCTCTTTAAAATGTTTTGAACGGAACATGTCTGACATCCGGCATTTTTTGGCCAATACCGTATTTTGTTCTTTATATCATAAAATGTTGCTGAATAATTGTTCTACAATATAAAAATATATTTGAAAAGTTTCAGAAGCTCTCCTCGGCGAGAAATTAGATTTTATTTAATTAATAGATAAAGGAAATTCGAAAAGAGCGCTCTAGCGCATGGAGCAGGGGATTCGTCTGTCCGCTTCTAGGTCCTATAAGGTATAAGATACGGTCGTAAAAATAAATTTATCGTAAAGATTATTAAATTCTAAGGAAAATTGAAATTTATTTCTCTCTTTTAAGCGCCTTAAAATAACTGAGAAGCAATAAAGCAATAAATAATAATAAAAGTCGGCATGGGGTGGGGTTGGTTTTTCGGCCCTTTTGCTTTACGAAAAGCAGCTATACACACGATTTATATCTTAAAATATTGCTGAATAATTGTTCTACAAGATAAAAATATATTTGAAAGTTTTCAAAATCTTTCCTGGGCAAGAAGTTAGGTTTTATTTAATTAATAAAGGAAATTCGTAAAGAGCGCTCTAGCAGAATTTACAGGGGTTCCGTTTTTCGCTTCTAGGTCCAATAAGGTATAAAATAGGGACGATAAAATAAATTTATCATAAAGATCATTAAATTTTAAGCACGTCTGAATATTTTTCACCATTATTAAAGTGCCTTAAAAGAACTGAGAAGCGATAGAGCAATAAATAATAATAAAATACGGCAGTGGGGTGGGGTTGGTATTTCGGCCCTTCTGCTTTACGAAAAGCAGCTACAAACACAATTTATATCATAAAATGTTGCTGAATAATTGTTCTACAATATGAAAATATATTTGAAAAGTTTCAGTAGCTCTCCTCGGCGAGAAATTAGATTTTATTTAATTAATAAATAAAGGAAATTGGTAAAGAGCGATCTAGCGCATGGAGCAAGGGATTCGGCTTT
>NW_026936344.1:0-7210 GCF_032062105.1 Saccostrea cuccullata
TTAAATATCATAAAAAGTAAACATAATGTAATGCAAAGTTGACAAAATAAAATTGTAGTGTGATTTAATGTCATAAAGAGTTAACATATTGTAAAGGAAAGTTGACACAATGTATAGTTTGTGCGAGTAAAGGTCATAAAGAATTGACATAATGTAATGGAAGGTTAACGCAATGTAATAGAATTTTGAGTAAATGCCATAAAGAGTTAATATATTGTAATGGAAGGTTGACACAATGCAATAGTAGTCTGGGTTAATGTCATAAAGAGTTGACATAATGTAATAGAAGATTGGCACAATGCAATAGTAGTGTGGGTTAATGTCATAAAGAGTTGACATAATGTAATGGAAGGTTGACGCAATGCAATTGTTGTGTTCTGCTATAAGGCAGTGACGGCGTTCCATAGTGACCTTTAATTTGAAAAGTCTGCAGTCTGCACAAGTATTTGACAACAACTTTTTTCTAATAATTGTGATCTCCCATAAAGAAAATTCTACTATTGCGTAAAGCCAAAAATCATAAGTGTAGCCATCTTCATAACATCTCTTAAATTGTGAAAAAATATTTTTTAATTGAGATTCTTTATAATCATGCATCCCACATAGAGGCAATAATGGTGATTTAATTGACAGTGAAGACCCATCTATCCAATTCTTAACATACCCTATTAGTAAACAGTCTTTGAAAACCCTGGACCTATTCAACTTTTCAATCCCTCTTCATCACCCCACAAAGGCTCCCAATGCTATTTATAATTCTGCAGATGTGAATATTTTGCAATATTGTTGAATTTATTCAGATATATTATTTTTGTTGCTACATATGCATGTAACATCCTTGAAATTTCTCTTGACAGGTTTACTAGGTATATATTCAGGTCCAGCACAATCACTAGATTTAGCTACGTAGGTAGATTTTTTTTATAGAAATAAATTACTTTGGTACAGGGCTCAATAAAGCTACTTAAGGTAGGTAAATAAAGCTAACTAAGTAGGTAAATCAAGCTACCTAGCTAAATCTAGTGATTGTACCAGACCTGGCATAGTCTTGTAAAAATTCTTCTCTTGTACATAATCAAGTCACCATCAAAATTGTTTATTTATTTATTTTTTACATATCAAAAAGCCTTTTTATAAGGTACATAGTATTATAAACCAAGATCCAACTACCTGTTTCTTTATTGTTGATGCGGTATCATCATTACGGGATCATCATCACTACATCCGTCTCGCTTCCAAATAAATGTTCGCTGTCAGAATCATATTCATCAAAATCAGAGCCAGAATCTGAAGACTCGTTGACAATTCACGCACCTGAATCTTTTTCTGAGGGGGTACAACTACAAAACGTCGCAGGATGCCGTAATGTTTACACGTGGTTACGGAAACGTATATCGATCCCGATGGATTTCATAATTTCTTATGTATTTTATACATAGGCCACTAGTATATATGTAACAAATTAAATTCACAGGAAAGGACACTTTTCTTCAAATCACATATAATTTAGGCCTATGCCTAAAACGATTAGATGACTTCGTAAACATAATCATTACGTACCTTCTCTACAGAAGAGCGCAACAGGGGAGATAATTCTAACAAAATCTAAATAAATAGTAAAATACGATTTTCATAGGAAAAGCAGGGGGAAAAAATTATTTATAGCTTTTATAAAATTAAAAATAATTTTATTTGTTTCTATTTGTAAATATTTTACACAAAATTCATTAAAATTACTGTTAAAAGTTAAACTTATAAAATCATGAATTTTTCCATCATTTGAATTTGAGGTAATTTCATTACGATATTACTGTCCTGTCCTTGAGAGTCCAAAGGTGGATTTTACATATTGTTTGGATAATATCCTAGAGATTCTAAAATGCACAAACTTCTGAAAAAAGAAGCGTCACTTTCTAAGAAATATATCCATGAATATTGACAAAAAATGAACCATTATCATTTTTTGGCACCATGCCAATATTTGTACCCTCGGGACAGCCTTCTATATAGGGGTTTTACAAAAAAATTGATTCCAACTTAATTTTTCGACTTAGTTCTGAGAAAACATTGCCCCTTTATTTCTATATTGTTTTTCTTTTTTAATGTTAAATATTTGAAATTGTCATTTTTACACCAACGTTTTTGAATTTTCCCTTGAATATTGACCAACATTAATTATTGGCTGTAACTAAAAATAGAAACAACCCAAGCAAAAATAAACAACATATTTCTGACTCTCAATGGGTGTCCTTTAAGTTAATAATAAAAATTAGTTTGTTCTTTAGAGTGCCTACCAGAGCATTTTTCTATATATCTGCATGGTTTTCTCGTAGACATGCTCTTAATTCAAAATTGGGCTTATGTTGCCTCAACTGAATCAGTGTCAAAAAGAGCTGATTTTCAATGGACATATTTTGAACCTGATTATAAATATAATTGAGATGAAAGGCTGCTTCACTAAGACTATACAGTACATATAAAAAGTCTGTGTAGGAACTCAACCCTGTATAAAACATGTCTTGGCAATTTTGCTGTTTGACTTGACGAATCTATAAAAAGAGGTGCAACAGTATCACTTATATCAATATTATCAATATCACTAGGGCAAAACTTTTCATCCTCCACTTCTACACTGTTGCCCACTTCATATACATTGCAATCATCTGAAACCATTTCTGAATTTTCATGGTCGCCTCTCTCGAGCTCCATTTTGGCACGGCAGGCAAGTGCTCTTTTGCTCCTCTCATCAAAATTAATAGATGGTGACTTGGTCCAGGGAAAATGGAGGGGACTGCCTCAGGTTTTCTTTGCCTCCTTAGTGGCTCAGTGCCCATCAAATTATCCAAATAAATTATTGTAACCTTAATAATAAAAATGTTTCGCAAAGAAAAAGACATGATATTTCAGTTCCCGAGATGTTAAATTTTTTAATTCAATCAGATAAAAACTAATTTAAGATATATGTATTATAATGTTTATCGTATCCAATGGTTCTTCCTAATCCACTCATCAGGAACTTCCAAAAGAGCATGACTGCAGAATCAGTCTAATTCTTTGAAACATCTTGATGAATTATGACATAACAAAATAGCCATGAAATAGCAAACTTGGTATTTTCCAAATATATATTTCACAAGTTTGACCACTCCATTGCATATTTTGATAATATCAAACCGTTTAATATTGGGATACTGCGCTGGGAATGGAAAAGAAAAGCACTTGTCAACATGAAACAAGAGGCCCATGGGCCTTATAGGTCACCTGAGTATCATGCAACAACTTTCCAATTAATTAAATTTGATTCATGTGTTAAACCAGAGGCCATGGAATTCTGACACAATTTTGAAAGAGGCACCATTGCTTATCATAATTATACAATCCGCATGCTTACTTTGGATACTTAATACCCAGAGGTAGATCAGAGTAACAAAGAGAAAATGCATTTTCACTCAATCAGTTGTGCACCCCTTCCCACAGGAACCACTGACCCTGGGGCCACATCTTTCAAAATTATGGAATTTTTATAAATTTTATTTCATCGTGTTATTGATTAATACCGAAGTGCAGATTTCAAAGCATTAAATAATTTTCAGACTATGTACCCCCCCCCCCAGTACCTTGTCTAGGGGCCAAGTAAAATAACCTGTTTTGGAAGAGTAGCTTTCTTCCTCATAAATATATACTAAGATCATTGGCATAATACCCAAGAACAAAGGAAAACATTTTCAAAGAATTCATGCATTTAAGATTTTCACTAAATAAACATTAGAGCCCCGTCCTAACACAAGAAGCCCTGACCCAGGGTCCTGAAATTCACAAATCTCAAAGAGGCATCCTTCCTTCTCATAACTATGTACACAGTTCGTTGGTTAAATACCCAGGTGTAGAAAAAAAGATTTTAAAGAATTTAAATGCACTTTCACTGTATAATCAATAAAGCCCCACCCTAACACCAGAACCTCTAACCCAGGGGTCATGAAATTCACAATTTTGGAAGAGGCAGCTTTATTCAACATAACTACTTGGTTAGTTTATTTAATACTCAGGATCAGAGAAGAAGATTTAAAGAAATAAATCATTCTAACTATATAATCTATATAGCCTCGCCCAGCACTAGAGCCCCTGACCCTGGGGCCATGAAATTCATGAAATTCACAATTTTGGAAGATGCAGTCTTATTCAACATAGCTATGCACTTGGTTAGTTTATTTAATCCCCAGAGAGAGATAAAGAATTTCAACGGATTTTTGCATTTTCACTATATAATCTATATAGCCCCGCCCTGCCACTAGAACCCCTGACCCTAGGGCCATTAGATTCACAAATTTTACAAGAGACAGTCTTATTCAACATGGCTATGCACTTTGTTAGTTTATTTAATGTCCACAAACAGAAAAGAAGACGTTCAAAGAATTTTTGCATTTTCACTATATAATCTATATAGCCCCGCCCTAGCACTAGAACCCATGACCTGGGGCCATTAGATTAACAATTTTGGAAGAGGCAGTCATTTTCAACTTAACTATGCACTTGGTTAGTTTATTTAATGCCCAGGAGCAGAAAAGAAGAATTTCAAAGAAATAGTGCATTTTCACTATACAGGTATAACCTATTTTGCCCCACCCTAGTACTAGAACCCCTGACCCTGGGGCCATGAATTTCACAATTTTGGTAGACGACTCAATGCTGATTACAATCATACTAACAGTTTGACTGCTTGATGTCCAGGAGTAAAGAAGAAGATTTTGAAGATTACACTAATTTTAGTGATTTTTCCCCCCCCCCAGGCCCCAGGGGGGCAGGGACCATGAAATTCAGAATTTTTGTTCCCCTTTCACCCATAGATGCCCTATGCCAAATGTGGTTGAAATTGGTTCAGTGGTTTCAGAGAAGAAGCTGAAAATGTTCAAATGTTAACGCACGTCGTCCGTCAACGCACGTCGCACGACGGACGACGATGGACGAAAACGGATAGTAATAGGTCACCTGAGTTTACTCAGGTGACCTAAAAATAAATGGAGATAATAAGAAAAAATCATGCAAATGTGAAAATGAAAAAAAAAATTATTGAAATTCTTAGTCATATCAGCTGTTTCAGTGATTCGTTTCAGTGTCAACTTTGAACATATGTAACAGAAGTAAATATTGTTGTCAATATGCTTTGATAAGGTCTGCATATGATATAAACTGATAAAAGCATTAAATTATCTTTCTGCCCAATTTCTCAGTATGGCTTGTATTTAAGGGAAAAAACTCAACGAAGTCTTTTCTTCTTCGCTGTATTTTTAAAACTGTATTTGATTTTGGTATACACGTTTCAAAATTCTGTTGCGTGTCCGTCGCGTTATTACACAGTTGTTATGATTTATAGACAAAGTTATATGGTGTAATACGAAATATCAAAAAGTATCTACAAATGAAGTCACATAATCTTACTAACCGTTCTGTGTTTCGCATGTGAAATCTTCCTCACGAAAGTGTTTGTGGCACATAACACTGAATGGCTGTGGCGTCCACTGTTTGTATGTGATATCCTCATCGTTCCTTCGTATAGCCCGAATCCACATCTTTTTATTCTTTCTCCCTTGGAAAATTTAATCCTCCCCTGGTGGAACAACCAGGCACGCAACAACAAGTCGGCATTTGTTGTTACTTTTGACTAATTTTAAAAGTAACTTTCTGACAACGAAACCGAAGCGAAACCGGAAGTAAATATAAACCTTAGCGTGTCGTGCGCCACCTATAGTACACCAAAGGGCAAGAACTGACAAATATTTGCAATTAAGAAGCACTTCTCTTTCATGCTCTTGCAAGAGACATGGCCATTCCTTTTAACAGTTTCAATCCCTCTTTACCCAAGGATGCTTTGTATTAAGTTTGGTAAAAATTGACCCAGTTGTTCATGAGAACATTGAAGTTGAAAATGCGAAAAATGTAAAAGAGGGACGGACGAACGAAAAGCTCACTTGAGATTTGGGTTCAGGTGAGCGAAAAATGACCTGAAACAGATTCCATGTGTTTTTGTATTGTAAGTTTTTGTTCTAAGTTTTCAACATAGTCCTTTCGACTTTATGCACACAGTTGGGTTTAAAATTACAGATTGATCTTTGGAGACAAAGCTGTAGGAAGCGTTGCAGTTCTTATTACGATTCTAATGAATTCATAATTTCAATACTCAATTTTAGTAATTGAAAAGGAAAACAATTTTCCAATATTATTGCCTTAAGGTTCTCGAAATCTCTGTGGAGACTGAAGACGCAGTATATGTGTACTAAGAAAATATAATTGAGATATCCCCCTTCTCTTCTTTTGTTCCAAACCCTATTGATTCTAGGAACATTTGGCATCTTTCCTTCTAAATTTATTGTCCCCCCCCCCCCAAAAACATAAATTAAATGTGGAATCCAAAACGTTTATAACATTACATAATACATGAGGAGGGACTTTTCAATTCATGTCGAATCTAACCAAGGTGTGATAGGAACTACGTGAAACAAAATGTGTTTGTAAAACACTATGCCCCCGATAGTAACACAATTCTGGAGTGAGACATATGCATAGACTTTAGTGGTTTTCATTTACCCTAGACAGCGCAATAGTTATGGGCTAGGTTAAAGTTGACAACAGGCACACATACAGGACAAAAAACAACATACCCCGGGATCTTGATCCAGGGGTAAAAAAAAATAAAGGTGGCGTGCTTTGGGAAAAAAACATCATTTTCGAAAGGGTTGCTTCTTACTTGAAGAAAACATAAAAGCGAGATAATTTCATAAAATATAAATATTTATGTTTAAACTTCACGATTCGATTTGTATGCTAGTTTATGATTGATTGTATAATGATTTACGTCCCATTCGAGAATTTTTCACTCACATAGAGACGTCACCATATCCAGTGAAGGGCTTCAAATTTTGATCTTTACTCGGCACTCGGGGCCATTGGGCAGCGAAGGATTTATTGTGCCAACGTCTGTCTTGACACTAGCTGCTGAACTGTAGTTCTCCAAAAAAATATATATTTACAGACCGGAGAGTTACAGTGCTGTTAAGAAAAGCTATATATTTATTGTGCAAAAAATGCGCCGTTTCTAGATTTATTTTCCATGTTTTAAAACTGTCATCTGAAATATTATTAACCGTATGTTCCTATATACATGTAACATATTCTTTCACTGTTTCCACAACAAAACATTCCTTATAATTGTTTT